>NC_134353.1:327696341-327940328 GCF_048569485.1 Anomaloglossus baeobatrachus
TTACTAACCCATCATGAGTGAAAAATGGAAACAAAAACAAAAAATCTGCAGCCTGAACATTTTGTGTTGTTTATTTTCATACAAATTACAAGCTTTCTCACTTTGCCGCATTTGATGCTCTATTGTAGGCTTTTAAACCACCTAGCCAAGAACAGAGAACATTAGACACAAGTACATGTAATTATAAGCCAAAGGCATCAATATGTTGCCAAGCTGCTCCCACACAAACACTCAAGACAAATTCCAAAGCCTTTGAGGACCGTCTAATATTTAGCGTTCCTATTACAACTTAATTAGTGATGAGCGAGCACTAAACTGCTGAAGTGCTCATTACTCGAATCGAGCATGTTCAACGCTCCAATGGGTTCGATTTGAGAAACGAGTATAATGTAAGTCAGTGGGGAACTCAAGCACTTTTACAGCAGATCCCCCTAGGAGGGCAGGAAAAACACTGAAATAGATGGAAACAGCACTCAAGTTAAATGGAAACTGCATTGGGAAGCTTCCTGGATGCATCTCTGACTCCTAGGTCACTGCTGTAAAGTAAATAAATAAATAAATAATTTTAAAAAGTGACATGGTGCTCCTATTTTTGATCACCAGCCAAGGTAAAACAGAGAGTGGAACACTGATATTCTTAGCTGAGAAGGTCCATAGTTATTTGGCCCTCCCAGCCAAAAAACATCAGCTCGCAACCACCCCAGAATTGGTGCATCACATTAGATGTGCCAATTCTGGTGCATTGCAAAAAAAGAACAAAAGAAAAACTCCTAAAATTCTGTTTAATAGTAATTCAAGACTGAAATGGAATAATTCCCACTGAATACCAATAATATCAAGTACATCAATTAGTATCAATAAGCAAAACAAATACAGACACTAAGCAAGGAGAGCTGCCCCTAGTCAACCCTATTCTTGTTCCTACCTTGCTGTGGAGGTTGGCACCCTAATCCTGTGCTAATGGCGCCCCGCTTGCAGTCAACTGTCCCTAGAGTCCCTAGAGGCCCTAACAAGATGAAATATGGGACAGTAAACCAACCAAAAGAAAGCTAACCCAATCAAATATCACTGGGATAATACCAAAAAGATACAAAATAAATACAACTAGTATAATTAATTCTGGGAAAAAAGAAGGGCAGAAGGCCCACATAAACTACTCTATATGAAAGTGGTCAAAGATGACCCGACGCGTTTCCCCTCATAATAAGAGGTCCCTCAGGAATGGAGAAGAGACATATATCGATACTGGTAAAACTCAGAATAACAAAGGAGCTAAAGTGCACTACAAACAGCTAAGATGTTCAATGGTTAAGGTGCTAATGGCAGCTCAAAATAGAGCTAGAGTGAAAAAATACACACATGGAAAAATAGTTTATTTAAATTAAGACTCCCCTACACTTTCCCTGGTTCACCAATTTATTATCAAAAAGCTCCATTTTAATCTACGATTGACAAATGAAGGTGACTATGAATAACAGTAAAGTACAGCCATTTACAGGCGTCGGGTAGTGACTACAACTCCCATCAGTGCTGCCGGCTCAACGCTAAGCTCAGAGAGACCTGACAGCTATGATAATCATTGTCGTCACCCAGTGCCTGTGAATAGCTGTACTTTACCGTTATTCATGGTAGCTGGACCTAAATTTGTGGATTATGGATTACGACAGAGCTTTTTTGATTATAAATTGATGAACCCCAGAAAGTGTGGGGAGGCTTTATTCAAATAAACTATTTTTTCCTGTGTATATGTGTTTTTTCACTTTACACTCACTGGGTAACTAATGGGGGTATCTGATAGATGCCTCTCCATTACTAACCCCTGGGCTTGATGCCAGCTGACATTACACAGCTGACATAAACCCCCAAAATATTACCCCGATTGCCAATCACCAGGGCAATTAGGAAGAGCTGGGGTAAAGCGACAGAATTGGGGCAATAATGAATGCGCTAATTCTGAGGTGGTTGTGGTCTGCTATTTGTAGGCTGCTAATGGCCAAATAATCATGGATATTCCCAGCTTGGTAATACTAGCCCGCAGTTGTTTTTTTTTTGGCTGGTGATAAAAAAAGAGGGGGGACCGCATACCGTTTTTTTTATGTATTTATTTATTTATTTATTAGATTAAGTCAGGTTAAACACGGCTAAATACTGTATAGCCTGGATTAACCTAATAAATAAATAATTAAAAAAAAACAACATGGTGTCCCCCCTATTTTTGATATCCAGCCAAGATAAAGCAAACAGCTGGAGGCTGATAATATCAGGCTGGAAAGGACCATGGCAATTTTTCTTGCGCGTTCTTTTTACTTTACACTTACTGGATTAGTAGTGGGGATGTCTGACAGATAATTCTTCACTATTAACCCCTGGGATTGATTCAAGCTAATACTACACAGCTGATATCAACCCCTGAAATATTACTCCGATTGCCAACACAATAGGGCAATCGGGAAGAGCCGGAGTGAAGCTCCAGAACTATTAAATGCGCCAATTCTGGACGGGCTGCAGGCTGCTGTTTTTAGGCTGGAAAGGGCCTAATAACCATACACCTTCCCAGCCTGGTAAAATCAACCCACAGCTGTCTGTTTTACTTTGGCTGGTTATCAAAAATATGGGGGACCCCACGCCATTTTTTTAAAATAATTTATTTATTAAATTATACCAGGCTAAAAACACCCTTTAGTGCTACATAACAGGCATTAAAGGATGAAAGTGTACAAACCTTACTCTAATCTAAGCCCTCACTCCTGATCTGCTTCTACAGGACAATGTGCCGAGCATCACACCCCCGGGTCTCATAGGACATGACAACGTAAGGCAGCCGGACACTCACAGCAATACCAGTAACCAACATGGCTATGATATTACCGTGTATGCCAGGCAATCCCCACATGTTGATTGGTTTTCTAACAGCCGAGAAACATGAAGGCCAAAGACTCCATCTTTTTCTCGAGCACACATAATATTCAATTGAGTAACAAGCATGCCCAAGCTTCCCGATGCTCATTCTAGCAGTGGCAGGCTTGCTCGCTCATCACTAACCTTAACAAGTGCGACTTCTACTCTGCAACTCTGAAAGCCATACCAACGCAGTTTTCCATGAAATGCCTACATAAACTGAGTTCTCTGTACCCATAAATGGTGTAAGAGGTGATCATAATGTTGGAATTGATATTGATGCAGATGTGGTGAACTGTTTGTAGTTGCTGAACTTCTTAGTTTTCATTTATTCAGACTGAAATGTTTCCATTGCTATAGACTACAAATATACTATGTTATCAATCAACACAAAAGACTCATAAATATCAAAGCTTAATATTTTTGAAATTATATTATTGTACTCTATGCTTCATTACCTTTAATTGGCATGTAGCATATTATCTATTTATAAGTATATGTGCTTTATTGAAACTAAATCATTTAGATAATTAATGCATCTAGTTTATTCATATGAACAATGTTCCGTGCTATTCAGTGTACCAATCTTATTATCTCACTTTTGCGCAATTTCAATTTTGTTACTTCTTCTTACATTAAATGATTTGTTACAGTTCATATTTCTTATATAAAACAATGAATTTACAATAGGCAAATTCAATTTCAATATGAAATATGATAAAATAACAGATCATTGTGTTGCCAGATAAAAGGGTGTCTGGCTGTCAATGGCCCCTAGACCCAAAAGTGGATAGAAGGGGGTTTTAACTTCTTTTGTTCTCCCTATTACTATATGGTTTAATGAGCTCACAATGGTGATTAAACATGATTGCAGCGTGACTCATTGCATCAGACTTGCAGACCTTTATTATATCCAGATCAGAAAAAATATAGCAGTAAAGCAGTTGAGTTTTGAAATCTCTTGGAACTTTATTCACATTTTTATAAAAACTTCATATTAGCAAGCCTGTGGAAATACTAACACATTTAGCCTCCAGAAAAATGATATTTCAAAAAGGCAGTAAAATAATAAAAAAAGATTCACTAATGAATTAAAAAAACAACATATTCCTATTAATTTATCTGTAACCCCAGCAACAGGTGTTAGGGACTTATAGCAACATGGGGCAGTATTTGTAATTATTTAAAGCTTTGTACTCATGCTGGCATGTGTTTATGACATGTGTTTTTGGTTGGTAACTATTGTAATTACCTTATTGAATATTATTCTTACATGCACCTTACACTTCTATGCCAGCAATTTAATAATGCTATCATTTTAATATATACTCTTTTGCATGATTTTACCACTTGCCATCCCCTTTTGATCAGTTGCTATATTCCGAACATTCCTTTCCAATCATAATAATTTTTTCCATACTTCTCCTTTTATACCATCATTCCATATTTTAATATTGTATTTGTGTTTAATAAAGTTGTTGATATCTTTTGTACTTTATACTCCTTGTCCTGCTTTTTGATACGTTTCTTTTTTGTACTTAGCCCAGGGATCAGCACTTTCTGACCCTGAGGCTCACCTTTGCATGACATTATTCATAGTTTCATAATTTTTAAGGTTGAAGGGAGACTCTAAGGCGGGGTTTGCACACTACGACATCGCAGGCCGATGCTGCGATGCCGAGTGCGATAGTGCCCGCCCCCGTCGCAGCAGCGATATGTGGTGATAGCTGGCGTAGCGAAAATTATCGCTACGCCAGCTTCACACACACACTCACCTGCCGTGCGACGTCCCTGTGGCCGGCGACCCGCCTCCTTGTTAAGGGGGCGGGTCGTGCGGCGTCATTGTGACGTCACACGGCAGGCGGCCAATCGGAGCGGAGGGGCGGAGATGAGCAGGATGTAAACATCCTGCCCACCTCCTTCCTTCCGCATATCCTACGGAAGCCGCAGTGAGGCCGGTAGGAGATGTTCCTCGCTCCTGCGGCTTCACACACAGCGATGTGTGCTGCCGCAGGAGCGAGGAACAACATCGGACCATTGCGTCAGCGTAATTATGAATTACGCCGACGCTGTACCGATGATACGATTACGACGCTTTTGCGCTCGTTAATCGTATCATCTAGGCTTTACACACTGCGATGTCGCATGCGATGCCGGAAGTGCGTCATTTTCAATTTGACCCCACCGACATCGCACCTGCGATGTCGCAGTGTGCAAAGTGCCCCTAAGTCCATCTAGTTCAACCTGTAGCCTAACATGTTGATCCAGAGGAAGTCAAAAATACCCCAATGTGTCAAACAAGCTCCAATGGGGAAAAAAATTCCTTCCTGACTCCACATACGGCAATCAGACTAGTTCCCTGGATCAACACCCTGTCATAAAATCTAATATACATAACTGGTAATATTACATTTTTTAAGAAAGGCATCCAGGCTCTGCTTAAATGTTAGTAGTGAATCACTCATTACAACATCATGCGGCAGAGAGTTCCATAGTCTCACTGCTCGTACAGTAAAGAATCCTCGTCTGTGATTATGATTAAACCTTCTTTCCTCGAGACGTAGCGGATGCTCCCGTGTTCCAGTCGCAGGCCTAGGTGTAAAGAGATTTTTGGAAAGGTCTCTGTACTGTCCCCTCATATGTTTATACATTGTAATTAGATCCCCCTAAGCCTTTGTTTTTCCAAACTAAATAACCCCCAAGTTTAATAACCTGTCTTGGTATTGCAGCCCCCCCATTCCTCTAATAATCTTTGTCGCTCTTCTATCTACTTTTAAGATTATGCTATTTATAACCTTCTATACTTTTGCTATCAAGAAAAGCATCCATTCCTTTCTTAAATTCATTCAGTGTGTTGGCCATCACCACTTCCTCAGGAAGAGAGTTCCAGAGCCTCACTGCTCTTACCGTAAAGAACCCTCTTCTATGCTGATGTAGGAATTTTCTTTCCTCCAATCGAAGAGAATGCCCCCTTGTTCTCGTCATAGTCCTTAGTACAAACAGACCATGGGAGAGATCTCTATATGGCCCTATGATATACTTGTACATATTTATTAGGTCTACCCTAAGTCTTCTCTTTTCTAGAGTAGATAGACCTAATTTTGATAACCTTTCCGTGTATTGTAATGCACCCACTCCATTTATTATTTTAGTAGCCCGCCTCTGAAGCCTTTCAAGTTCAGTAATGTCTTTCTTGAGCACCGGCGCCCAAAATTGCACACAATACTCCAAGTGTGGTCTGACGAGTGATTTGTACAGAGGGAGAATGATGTTTTCATCTCATGCCCCCAGACCTCTTCTAATGCATCCCATCACCCTATTTGCTTTGGTGGCTGCTGCCTGACACTGGGCACTCCAATTTAGCTTCTTATTGACTAATATGCCTAAGTCTTTTTCCATGTCTGATTTCCCCAGCGGTTTCCCATTTAGTAAGTAATCGTAGCATCTGTTTCTCCTTCCCATGTGCATAACCTTACACTTTTCTGTGTTAAACCTCATTTGCCATTTTTCAGCCCAATTCTCCAATTTACTCAAATCCATCTGTAGTTGCAAACTGTCCTCCTTTGTGTTAACTACCTTACATAGTTTTGTATCATCTGCAAATACTGATATTTTACTCTGTAAACCATCCACCAGATCATTAATAAATATATTAAATAGTACGGGGCCCAATACAGACCCCTGTGGCACCCCACTAGTAACCCTGGCCCAATCTGAGTATGCGCCATTAATAATCACTCTTTGTTTTCTATCACTAAGCCAGCTACCTACCCATCTACACACATTTTCCCCGAGCCCAAGCTTTCTCATTTTACTTAGCAGTCTTTTATGTGGGACAGTGTCAAATGCTTTACCGAAGTCGAGATAAATGACATCCAATGATTCTCCTCGGTCCATGTGAGAGCTTACATCCTCATAGAAGCTGATCAGGTTAGTTTGACAGGAGCGATCCTTCAGAAATCCATGTTGATATGGAGTTAAACAATTATTAACATTGAGACATTCCATAATAGTATCCCTTAAAAACCCTTCAAACATTTTACCCACAACAGATGTTAAGCTTATCGGCCTATATTATTGGTGCATTTGTTTATAGGAGTGTCAGAATCAGTCGTCTGGACAGAATGACAGTCGACTAAGTTTGTAAAAATCTTCGTGCGACAGCAGGTGAGTATTTCTGTGTTTGTAATTTTCTACATCTGTAAGACTATGGGGAAAAAAAATGAATCCTAGAAATCCCTTTTAAGGCACTGTCATGCTTGCAAACAATTTTGTAATTACGTAGAGAAATTATTTTCTACACAACATTAGTTTGTGTACCTATTCAGGACTAGCATTCCACGTGCAGCAGAAAGTTGCAGCAATATACCACCAAATGAGCCAAAATCATTCAGAAAGTCAGATTTCACATATATATGATTGACATTCCAAAAAGGGACCATGATGCACAGCCTGGCCACGGGTCTCCTACAACCTATGCCTATGTAGCTGTTGAGTTCAGGTCAGATTGGAAAATTGGGAAAAAATGATGCACAGTCCCCCATATTTGTCCCCCATATTTTGATATCCAGAGCAGATAAAGCAGACAGCTAGAGGCCCAAGACCCCAGCTGGGTGTGTTATCTTGGCTGCGTAGCAAAATACGAAGGACCCCATGAGGCTTTTTTTAACAATTTAAATATTCATTTAAAAAAGCCAGTGAGAGGTCCCCCCAATTTTGATACTGAGCCAAGATGAAGTAGATAGCTAGAGGTAGGTATTCTCAGGCTGGTTAGACAAAACATTTGGACACAACGTCTCATCTCTAGAACAACTATTAAGAGGAGACTTTGTGCACCAGGCCTTCATGGTAAAATAGCTGCTAGGAAACAACTGCTAAGGACAGGCAACAAGCAGAAGAGACTTATTTGGGCTAAAGAACACAAGGATGGACATTAGACCAGTAAAAATCTGTGCTTTGGTCTGATGAGTCCAAATTTGAGATGTTTGGATCCAACCACCGTGTCTTTGCAGAAAAGGTGAACGGATGGACTCTACATGGCTGGTTCCCACCATGAAGCATGGAGGAGGAGGTGTGATGGTGTGGGGGTGCTTTGCTGGTGACACTGTTGGGGATTTATTCAAAATTGAAGGCATACAGAACCAGCATGGCTACCACAGCATCTTGCAGCGGCGTGCTATTCCATCCGGTTTGTGTTTAGTTGGACCATCATTTATTTTTCAACAGGACAATGACCCCAAACACACCTCCAGGCTGTGTAAGGGCTATTTGACTAAGAAGGAGTGTGATGGGGTCTTACGCCAGATGACCTGGCCTCCACAATCACCAGACCTGAACCCAATCAAGATGGTTTGGGGTGAGCTGGACCGCAGAGTGAAGGCAAAAGGGCCAACAAGTGCTAAGCATCTCTGGGAACTCCTTCAAGACTGTTGGAAGACCATTTCCGGTGACTACCTCATGAAGCTCATCAAGAGAATGCCAAGAGTGTGCAAAGTAGTAATCAAAGCAAAAGGTGGCTACTTTGAAGAACCTAGAATAAAAGACATATTTTCGGTTGTTTCCCACTTTTTAAAGTATTTCATTCCACATGTTTTAATTCATAGTTTTGATGCCTTCAATGTGAATCTACAATTTTTAGAGTCATGAAAATAAAGAAAACTCTTTGAATGAGAAGGTGTGTAAATATATATATTTATGTCTATATAAATCTTCCGTGCGTTTGTAAAGATCTGCTTATCTCAGAAAGTTCTCCACCGATTGTTGTCAAATTTTGACACAATGTCCCCCCGAGCCCCACAAAGGTTTGGGCCACTCGATCAGGATGAATGTTTCTTTCTCCGGTTGTTGGTGAATGTGCCTGGTCCTGTGTCTTTCCAGCATTTGAAGATAGTCAACGGCGTCACACATGCCACTTTTCCGCAGTGTATGTCAAGCTCTTGATTTATTGGAGAACGATCGACAGTGGGATCTATGTATTAATGAGGCATGCAGCACGGCAAATGCGGGTCAAATTCGTATTTTGTTTCACTATCATATTAACTACTTGCTTGCCTTCATCTCCAATAGAGTTATGGGAGTATAAAGTGCACATGGCTGAGGACATTTTGCATAGAATACGTATAAGAAAATCTAATATGAACTTAGATTTCACACCAGAAATTTTCAATGAAGCGCTCATAGTCATTGAGGGCAAGTGTTTAGCAATTGCAAACAAAGTTCTCAGTCAATATGGAATGCCAGCTCCGAACCGACCTTCTACTGCTTCGTTCGATGTGGATATGCACCGTGAAGAGAATCACGACACTGCTGATCTCCAGCTATATGTGCAATAAAATATTCCCAAGCTGACGCCCGAGCAAAACAGGATTTGCGATCGGATTAGGCAAAATGTGAATTACGGTGTTGGAGGTATGTTCTTCTTGGATGCGCCAGGAGGAACTGGCAAAACGTTCCTTATTAGGTTATTTTGGCAACAATTTGATCACAAAATGGCATAGCCTTAGCTCTTGCGTCGTCTGGAATAGCTGCAACATTGCTACCTGGTGGAAGGACTGCTCATTCCGCTCTGAAGTTACCATTGAACATGCAATCCATTGAGACTCCGATGTTTAATATTTCCAAAGCATCCGGAATGGGGAAAGTATTACAAAAATGGAAACTCATTGTTTGGGATGAATGCACAATGGCACACAAAAAAAATCACTGGAGGCTCTTGATTGGTCGTTACAAGATTTACGTGAACACAATCAACCATTTTGGAAACCATAATATTGCTCGTAGGAGATTTTAGACAAACACTGCCTGTAATTCCTTGATCAACACCAGCGGACGAGATCAATGATACCTAAAATTCTCACCATTGTTGCGACACGTACAGATAATGCAATTAACTACCAATATACGTATCCAGCTGCAGAATGATTAATCGGCTTATATATTTTCACGCCAGTTACTGGAAATTGGGAACGGAAAAATGCCAATTGATAAGATTTCACAATGAATTTAATTGCCCGATAACTTCTGTAAGTTAGTGACGTCAAAGGAAGAATTGATTCAAAGAGTATTCCCGATTATCCAAATCAATTATACGAATCATAGTTGGCTGAGTGAGCGAGCTATCCTTGCGGCAAAAAACAAAGATGTCTACGAACTTAACCATATTATTCAGTCTAACATTGAAAGTGAGGCAGTCAAGTATAAATCAATAGACACTGTTGTGGAAGCAGATGAGGCAGTTGACTATCCAACCGAGTGTTTGAATTCACTCAATCTGCCGGGGATACAATCGCACATATTGACATTGAAAATCGGTGTGCCTATTATTATGATACGAAATATTAATTAGCCAAAACTCTGCAATGGTACGTGGCTTGCCATCAAAAAATTGATGAGCAACATAATAGAAGCAACGATTTTGACAGAACCTTACAAAGATGATGTCCTCATTCCTCGAATTCCCATTATTCCATTTGGTATACCGTCTCAATTCAAGAGAGTTCAATTCCCTGTTCGATTGGCGTTTGCAATTACTATCAACAAAGCTCAGGGTCAATCTTTAGAATTGTGTGGTCTATATTCACATGCGGATTGCTTCAGCCATGGACAATTGTATTTTGCATGCTCTAGGGTTGGCAAATAAGACAATCTTTTTATCTGCGCAACCGATGGTAAAACCAAAAATATTGTATGCCCAGAAGTGTTGACAAATTAAACTCTTGCTGGAAACGTATGCTCTGTTTCATTTCTTATCCGTTAAACGAGAATGTGCCACAGCAAAGCGTGGCAGGGTACAGCTAGTAGATATATAAAATATCGTAGCAATATAAACACTGTGCTTCTGCAGCCAACGTCATTAATAACCCTGATGCTGGCCAATTACCTCATTAGATACCTGATCGTCTAACACTGACTTGGTTAAAACACTGCAATACAAATGTACTGCAGTATTGGTGGAACTGAAAAGACCAAAGTATTGCCATATTGGAGCAATTGTAATGTTCTGTATTATAACACTAATGCGTATATAATAGTTTTTACAATTACTATTAAACCTACAAAATAAAATGAACATGTCATTTATGCTGAATTTGAATAGTCCCATAAAAACAAGTAGTGCATTTATTTACGATATATTCAATTTAATCCCCCCAACACACATAAACACACACACAGTTACATATAATCACATACACACACATGCATATACTCTCACACACACACACACACACACACACACCTATTTTTATTATTTTACGTTATGAATCCTTAATTCATTGTCATATTCTAGAACTACACTTTTAGCCTGAGCTTTGAAGCAATTGTACAGACATATAGTTCGGGAACAATTTACTCAACTTGAGTGTTCATGAAAAAATGTTCTTTATTAGCTGCAAATCATGCTCATCAGTAAGGTACATTTTGTTTCTTTTTTTATATAATAGAAATACAGATCAAATAGCACAAAGCAAGTATAAGATCAACAGAGTTTTCCATGTATAAATAGCTTAGACTCGTGCAAATATCCAACGTCCAACATGCATCCCGCTCTCTCCCGCCTTCTCAAAGCATGTTTTAACATGGGCCTCCCCAGCCTGGTAATGCCAGCCCCAGCTGTCTGCTTTATCTTGACTGGATATCAAAATTGGAGGGACCTCACGACGTTATTTTAAAATGTTTCTTTAAATATTTTTAAAAAATTCATGGGGTCTCTCTTATTTTGATACACAGCAAAGATAACGCATATAGCTGGGGGCTGCAGCCTGTAGCTGTCTGCTTTATATGCACTGGATATCAAAATATGGAGGACCCTTTGCCACATTTTCTAATTATTTATTTATTTTTACACTTCAATTTGGGGGCCCAGACAGCTAATGTGAGGGCAACCAATCACAGACACCAGCACAGAGGGTGGGCGGGCAAAGCAGGATGGTAACCAATCACAGACACTGTTACAGAGGGTGGGCGGTGAAAGCAGGACTGCATTTATTCCCAGACACAAACTTTGATTCACAAATACATCCAGGCATCTTCCCTATGCTGTTCCCATGAAGTTTCAACATTTTCCATCCATTGCAGAGCTGCACCCCAGGGGATCGGGGGAAAATACTCGTCACCGGGCCAGTGAGAATCAGGGGATCTCACGGGTGGCCCTGCCCGGTTTCGTGACCCCGAGGTGTACACGGAGGGAGAGGGGAGATAAAAATGATGGTGGAAGTTGATTTTGTGATGCCACATGAGAGGGAATTAGCCGCCGCTGCTGTCACCATCCTCCGGGGCTGATGATAGGAGCAGCCAAGGTGTTTCTGCTTCCCACAGGTGGAGGGGGCCCTGGGGAGAATGATAAGGGGTGCAGTGATGGTGGGCACCGAGGCGGCGGCGTGGAGATGACAGGCGGACACAGTCTCCAGGTGTTTTACTCACAGTTTATGCCACTCACTCGGTCACCAGCCGTGATGGGCCCCGTCGAACTCGAATCCTTTAGAGGTGAATGCCAGTGAATTGGACGGTGGGACCTTCCTCCTGCGCTTGGTGTGGATTCCCTGGCTTGGAGCTCTTGGGGACCCCTGGTTCTTAAAAAGTATGTTTACTCTCTGCCCAGGAGTATATCCACCATAGGATTCTGCACCCTGTCAGCGCCGCTCCCGAGGGAGCAATCAAGGTCTCCCCTCAGCAACAGTATAAACTCCTGTGTCCCACCGGAGCCACTGGTGAAACCCGACTGCTCTCTTCCTCTCCTGCTGGAGAACTCCCTAAATGTTATCTTGCTCCTCACTCCCCCAAGTGGTTGCTCCTCCCGTCCCAGGTCCCGCCACTAGTGGATTGGGGATCCCAGGTGTGGTGGTATCCTAAGGGCCCAACCATGCTGGCGACCCCTTTTGACCCGAACCTAGCTCGATCCACGGTAATGGAGGGCAACCTGGTTGTGTATGTATGAGTTTTATAAATGAAACCGGTATCGACCTCCTCTGGACCCAGGTTGAGCACTGCAGGTGCAGTACCCTGTGGCGACTGAAGCCTCAGGGGTGCCACAACAGCATTAAGAAGTTGAACCCAAATCTTTGATATGTTATTGAAAAGAAGTTTGGCTATATTGGTCACTGATATTTTTTGTTAATATAAAAAATATATTTTTGTACATTTTGAGTTTTTAGGTTGTTATTGTCACTTTAGCAAGTGAAAATAAACAATTGGGATCTGAAAATTTTCAATTTTCATTTAGCTGCATAATAATTCTGTATGATAATAGTTGCCCAATAATTACGCCCACATAGGTATTCTCCTACGACAGAAAAACCTCACTCTTATTTGTTAAATATTGACCTTCTAGATTGACCAACACTGTATTTGTTCAATAATAAAAGTGATCATCAAAAATAAAAACTTTCTAATGATGGTGCACAGTTTGTGTGTGCGCGTGTGTGTGTTTGTGCATGTGTATATACACACACACACACACAGAGACTGTGCACCATCATTAGGAAGTTCTTATTTTTGATGATTAATTTTATTATTGAACAAATACAGTACAGTATATATATATAAATATGTATATACAGTATATATATATTTATATATATATATATATATATATATATACAGTACAGACCAAAGGTTTGGGCACATCTTCTCATTCAAAGAGTTTCCTTTATTTACTTTACTCTGAAAATTGTAGATTAACATTGAAGGCATGTTTCACACTTTTTAGTTAAGTATTTCACTCCACATGTGTTAATTCATAGTTTTTATGCCTTCAATGTGAATCTACAATTTTCATGAAAGTCATGAAAATAAAGAAAACTCTTTGAATGATAAGGTGTGTCCAAACTTTTTGTCTGTACCATATATATATATATATATATATATATATATATATTATATATATGCTACAGTTCAAAAGTTTAGGGTAATTTAAATATTTCCTTATTTTTGAAAGAAAAGCACATTTTTATTTCAATGAAGCTAACGTTAAATTAAACATAAATACACTTTATACAGTTAGGTCCAGAAATATTTGGACAGTGACACAAGTTTTGTTATTTTAGCTGTTTACAAAAACATGTTCAGAAATACAATTATATATATAATATGGGCTGAAAGTGCACACTCCCAGCTGCAATATGAGCGTTTTCACATCCAAATCGGAGAAAGGGTTTAGGAATCATAGCTCTGTAATGCATAGCGTCCTCTTTTTCAAGGGACCAAAAGTAATTGGACAAGGGACTCTAAGGGCTGCAATTAACTCTGAAGGCGTCTCCCTCGTTAACCCTTAATCAATGAAGTAGTTAAAAGGTCTGGGGTTGATTACAGGTGTGTGGTTTTGCATTTGGAAGCTGTTGCTGTGACCAGACAACATGCGGTCTAAGGAACTCTCAATTGAGGTGAAGCAGAACATCCTGAGGCTGAAAAAAAAGAAAAAATCCATCAGAGAGATAGCAGACATGCTTGGAGTAGCAAAATCAACAGTCGGGTACATTCTGAGAAAAAAGGAATTGACTGGTGAGCTTGGGAACTCAAAAAGGCCTGGGCGTCCGTGGATGACAACAGTGGTGGATGATCGCCGCATACTTTCTTTGGTGAAGAAGAACCCATTCACAACATCAACTGAAGTCCAGAACACTCTCAGTGAAGTAGGTGTATCTGTCTCTAAGTCAACAGTAAAGAGAAGACTCCATGAAAGTAAATACAAAGGGTTCACATCTAGATGCAAACCATTCATCAATTCCAAAAATAGACAGGCCAGAGTTAAATTTGCTGAAAAACACCTCATGAAGCCAGCTCAGTTCTGGAAAAGTATTCTATGGACAGATGAGACAAAGATCAACCTGTACCAGAATGATGGGAAGAAAAAAGTTTAGAGAAGAAAGGGAACGGCACATGATCCAAGGCACACCACATCCTCTGTAAAACATGGTGGAGGCAACGTGATGGCATGGGCATGCATGGCTTTCAATGGCACTGGGTCACTTGTGTTTATTGATGACATAACAGCAGACAAGAGTAGCCGGATGAATTCTGAAGTGTACAGGGATATACTTTCAGCCCAGATTCAGCCAAATGCCGCAAAGTTGATCGGACGGTACTTCATAGTGCAGATGGATAATGACCCCAAGCATACAGCCAAAGCTACCCAGGAGTTCATGAGTCCAAAAAAGTGGAACATTCTGCAATGGCCAAGTCAATCACCAGATCTTAACCCAATTGAGCATGCATTTCACTTGCTCAAATCCAGACTTAAGACGGAAAGACCCACAAACAAGCAAGACCTGAAGGCTGCGGCTGTAAAGGCCTGGCAAAGCATTAAGAAGGAGGAAACCCAGCGTTTGGTGATGTCCATGGGTTCCAGACTTAAGGCAGTGATTGCCTCTAAAGGATTCGCAACAAAATATTGAAAATAAAAATATTTTGTTTGGGTTTGGTTTATTTGTCCAATTACTTTTGACCTCCTAAAATGTGGAGTGTTTGTAAAGAAATGTGTACAATTCCTACAATTTCTATCAGATATTTTTGTTCAAACCTTCAAATTAAACGTTACAATCTGCACTTGAATTCTGTTGTAGAGGTTTCATTTCAAATCCAATGTGGTGGCATGCAGAGCCCAACTCGCGAAAATTGTGTCACTGTCCAAATATTTCTGGACCTAACTGTACATTGTTAATGAGGTAAATGACTATTCTAGCTTCAAACGTCTGGTTTTTAATGCACATACAGTGCTGGCCAAAAGTATTGGCACCCCTGCAATTCTGTCAGATAATACTCAGTTTATTCTTGAAAATGATTGCAATCACAAATTCTTTGGTATTATTATCTTCATTTAATTTGTCTTCAATGAAAAAAAAAAAAAAAACATTGTCATAAAACCAAATTGGATATAATTCCACACCAAACATAAAAAAGGGGGTGGACAAAAGTATTGGCACTGTTTGAAAAATCATGTGATGCTTCTCTAATTTGTGTAATTAACAGCACCCGTAACTTACCTGTGGCACCTAACAGGTGTTGGCAATAACTAAATCACACTTGCAGCCAGTTGACATGGATTATAGTTGACTCAACCTCTGTCCTGTGTCCTTGTGTGTACCACATTGAGCATGGAGAAAAGAAAGAAGACCAAAGAACTGTCTGAGTACTTGAGAATCCAAATTGTGAGGAAGCATGAGCAATCTCAAGGCTACAAGTCCATCTCCAAAGACCTGAAAGTTCCTGTGTCTACGGTGTGCAGTGTCATCAAGAAGTTTAAAGCCCATGGCACTGTGGCTAACCTCCCTAGATGTGGAAGGAAAAGAAAAATTGACGAGAGATTTCAACGCAAAATTGTGCAGATGGTGGATAAAGAACCTCGACTAACATCCAAACAAGTTCAAGCTGCCCTGCAGTCCGAGGGTACAACAGTGTCAACCCGTACTATCCGTCGGCGTCTGAATGAAAAGGGACTGTATGGTAGGATACCCAGGAAGACTCGACTTCTTACCCCGAGACATAAAAAAGCCAGGCTGGAGTTTGCCAAAACTTACCTGAGAAAGCCTAAAACGTTTTGGAAGAATGTTCTCTGGTCAGATGAGACAAAAGTAGAGCTTTTTGGGAAAAGCCATCAACATAAAGTTTACAGGAAAAAAAAGAGGCATTCAAAGAAAAGAACACGGTCCCTACAGTCAAACATTGCGGAGGTTCCCTGATGTTTTGGGGTTGCTTTGCTGCCTCTGGCACTGGACTGCTTGACCTTGTGCATGGCCTAATGAAGTCTGAAGACTACCAACAAATTTTGCAGCATAATGTAGGGCCCAGTGTGAGAAAGTTGGGTCTCCCTCAGAGGTCATGGGTCTTCCAGCAGGACAATGACCCAAAACAGACTTCGAAAAGCACTAGAAAATGGTTTGAGAGAAAGCACTGGAGACTACTAAAGTGGCCAGCAATGAGTCCAGACCTGAATCCCATAGAACACCTGTGGAGAGATCTCAAAATGGCAGTTTGGAGAAGGCACCCTTCAAATCTCAGGGACCTGGAGCAGTTTGCCAAAGAAGAATGGTCTAAAATTCCAGCAGAGCATTGTAAGAAACTCATTGATGGTTACCGGAAGTGGTTGTTCGCAGTTATTTTGGCTAAAGGTTGTGCAACCAAGTATTAGGCTAAGGGTCCCAATACTTTTGTCTGGCCCATTTTTGGAGTTTTGTGTGAAATGATCAATGATTTGATTTTTGTTTTTCTCTTTTGTGTTTTTTAATTGCAAGCAAAATAAATGAAGTGAATAATACCAAAGAATTTGACATTTCAATCATTTTCAAGAATAAACTAAGTATTATCTGACAGAATTGCAGGGGTGCCAATACTTTTGGCCAGTACTGTAGGTGCATTAAATCTACATAGGTGTATAGAGGCCCATTTCCAACAACCAGTGTTCTAATGGTACATTGTGTTTTCTAACTGTGTTAGAAGGCTAATTGATGTTTAGAAATCCCTTGAAAACCCTTGTGCACGTATGTTAGCACAGCTGAAAGCAGTTTTGCTGATTAGAGAAGCTATAAAACTGACCTTCCTTTGAGCTAGTTGAGAATGTGGAGCAATACAGTTGTTGGTTCCATTAAACTCTCAAAATGTTCAGAAAAAGAGAACTTTCATGTGAAACTCGACAGTCTATTCTTGTTCTAAAAAATTAAGGATATTCCATGAAACTGCCAAGAAACTGAAGATTTCCTACAACGGTGTGTACTACTCTCTTCAGAGGACAGCACAAACAGGCTCTAACCAGAGTAGAAAGAGAAAAAGAGAGAAGTGTCAGGCCCCGCTGCACAATTGAGCACCAAGACAAGTACATTAGAGTCTCTAGTTTGAGAAATCGACGCCTTACAGGTCCTCAACTGGCAGCTTCATTAAATAGTGCCCGCAAAACGCCAGTGTCAACGTATACAGTGAAGAGTCGACTCCGGTATGCTGGCCTTCAGGATAGAGTGGCAAAGAAAAAGCCATATCTGAGACTGGCTAATAAAAGGAAAAGATTAATATGGGCAAAAGAACACATACATTGGACAGAGGAAGATTGGAAAAAAGTGTTAAGGACAGACGAATCGAAGTTTGAGGTGTTTGGATCACACAGAAGAACATTTGTGAGATGCAGAACTACAGAAAAGATGCTGGAAGAGTGCCTGACGCCATCTGTCAAGCATGGTGGAGGTAATGTGATGATCTGGTGTTGCTTCAGTGCTGGTAAAGTGGGAGATTTGTATAAGGTAAAAGGGATTTTGAATAAGGAAGGCTATCACTCCATTTTGCAACGCCATGCAATACCCTGTGGACAGCGCTTGATTGGAGCCAATTTCATCCAACAACAGGACAATTACCCAAAGCACACCTCCGAATTATGAATTAACTATTTAGGGAAGAAGCAGGCAGCTGGTATTCTATCTGTAATAGAGTGGCCAGCCCAGTCACCAGATCTCAACCCTATTGAGCTGTTGTGGTAGCAGCTTGACCGTATGGTACACAAGAAGTGCCCATCAAGCCAATCCAACTTGTGGGAGGGGCTTCTGCAAGCATGGGATGAAATAACTCCAAATTACCTCCGTAAATTAACAGCTAGAATGCCAAAGGTCTGCAAAGCTGGAATTGCTGCAAAGGGAGCATTCTGTGACAAAAGCAAAGTTTGAAAGAGAGAATTAGTATTTCAAGTAATAATCATTATTTCTAACCTAGTCAATGTGTGGACTATATTTTCTATTATTATGCAACTCCTTTGATAAATAAAAGTATGATTTTTCATGGAAAAGACAAAATTGTCTGGGTGACCCCAAACGTTTGAACTGTAGTGTGTGTATATATATATATATATATATATATATATATATATATATATATATATACACAAACTCAATAGAGAGAAATAGGGTGAGAGAAATACTGTACCTAATATACATATATACATTTAGGTCTAGAAATATTTGGACAGTGACTGAATCTTCATGATTTAGGCTCTGCATGCTACAATGTTTTATTTAAAATGAAACATCTTAATGTCCACATTTGTGTCTACGGAATGGTACATGAAGGAAGACCTGTCAGGGTCCCTGTGCGAGCTGAAAGTATAGTTGGCCAAATTCTGGGTTGTGTCACATGGAGAGGGGAGGGGGGAATGGGAGGGATAGTGTTTACAAGTAATGTTTGTAACAGTTATCAAGGAATGCTGAAGGGGGGTAGCGGAGACTGAACAATGGAAATATACACTGACGAAGAAGGGGAAGGAGCAAATTTGATGACCGTGACAAATATTTGATCGATAAATTGTAGAGACTATGTTATTTGATATTTTGATTTGTTGACCCTTATTTTCTTCATTCTGTACCCTATTTTACCATTACAAGAAAAGAAATAAAAATTTGGTTTAAAAAAAAAAAAAAAAATGAAACATCTGAGATGCATTTGAAGTGGAGACTTTCAGGTTTAATTAAAGTTGTTGAACAACAAAAATATCCTGTGAAATGTTTAGTAATTGATACCAATTTTCTACAGAGTCTCTTCATTTCTGGAGCTCAAAACTAATTGGAGAGATTTACTTTACCATAAATAAATGCATAAAAAACTCCTGGATTGCTTTTGCAGCATATTTTGGGTCATTGTCCATCTGCATTGTGAAGCGCCGTCCAATCCTTGCTGCATTTGGTTGAATCTGAGCAGAAATTATAGCCCAGTACACTTCAGAATTGATCCGCCTGCTTCTGTTTTCAGTCACATAATCAATATCCCCTAGCAACCCAGTGCCACTGGGAGCCATGCACACCCATGCCATCACTGCTACCAGCATGTGTTACAGAGGATGTGGTGTGCTTTGGATCATGAGTACTGATCACCAGACCCGGACTGTAAAAATCTGCATCCACGTGGGTTACCTAGTACCCGTGCACCGATCCTGGGCCTGGAGTTCTCAGGGAACTATGGTAACTATCCGGAGCTGTCCACCAGGGTCATTATAAAGAAAAAAGAAAGAAAATAAAAATAAAGCAGGCTCGTTATACTTACCAGTCTCCCACGCGACGGTAACACTACTTCCAGGGCCACTCATTAACCTCATGAATATGCACGCTTTCCCCACACACCGGCAAGCCTGGCATCTGTGATGGCTTACAGTCAGACTGTGCCTCCATCTTGTGTGACAGCGTGTCTGACTGCTTGCAATCACAAACACAGTATGTGTGTCTAGATTGCCAGAAGATGTAGATTGGATGCAGGAATATGGTGTATAAATTTCAGCACCAAATCTGTATCTCTTGGGAAAAAAAACATGGTTTTCTGCTGATGAGGCCCTTACTAATCGACCGCAATGGAGGAGGCTTCTGGACAATTAGCCACAGGCTGCTCCTGCGCCCCGGCCCTCTTCAGTTATATCTGCTCCTCCACGCAGCTGCAAGCTGATGACAACCACAGCTCACAATCCTGAGCCCCAACAATTCCGACCACGTTCTGTGGGAATCACAGTGAGGAGATGTTATGGGTGTGGGCAACCTGGGCACCTACAATCCAGTTGTCCCGGAAGGACTCGGAGGGAGCCCTATGCACCTCCACCTCATCCGGTAAATCTTGTGCACTCCATCCCGCCTGAGGAAGAATTACAACCACTTCCACTGGACTGTACCACTGACCCCTGCACCAAAGATGCCACTGTTGGAGTATATGGGCTTCAGGCTTTGTCACCAGGTACTCCTACTGCCTTCTCCAGAATGCACATTGAAAGGAATATGATGCAGCGCATATGTTATCAATGTTGTCAGCCTGAGCATTTGCAAAACACTTGCCCTGCTGGTCGATTGAGGAATGACCTTGCACCAAACAAACCTGTTCATTCTGTACAGCCAAAAACAATAGGGAAAGAGTTATCACCCCTTCAAGTTGACATGCCTAATGACTCAGACACTCATGGTCGACCATTAGGGGTTTATGGGGTGCCAGCCACAGCCTCTTACCATCAAAGTAAGCACTTACAGGAGGTTGTGCTGGATGGACAGAGAGTCATTGGATTTTGTGACTCCAGGGCATTTCTCACAATAGCTGATCCCCAGGTGGTTTGGCCATAGGCAATACATTATGGACCAGGGATTGTTATTGAATTGGCTGGAGGACAAAAGGAGGAATATCCCAAAGGTGACTGTAGATCTAGACTTTGGCTTTGGGGTCAAGCAATAAGTGGTTGGGGTGATGAGCGGCCTGCCTGCAGAGATTCTCCTAGGAAATGATGTGGGAGATCTACAATGTCAAATTGCGGGTGCAGGAAACACAGTTTGAGTGAAGAAGGACACAAAGGGAAGCTAGTTCTTCCAACCCTACCGCTGTACAAAGGACTATCCACAGCTGAACAACATGAACTTAACTGAGGTGGCCAGAGGTCTGTGTAGACCTCATGGCGCACTCACTTATTAAGAAGGAGGGAGAAGTTGTGATGGTGGAATATGGGGGGTTGTCCATCATTTTGTGTAGGTTTGTATTTTAGGCATAGTGCTCTGTCAATTCTGTGTATTCCTTGTGTGCACATTATCCTGTTATCAGGATAATCACCCCATGCCGGGCTTTTGTCCCTAAATCTGGGAGAGGGGGGCCTGGGATAACTCTCTGCTTACTTGGGGGATTATTCAGTCTGGCTGAGAACTTAAAGAGAGAAGCAGGAAGATTCATCCTGTGGGGGAGAAGCTGCGGCTCCCCAGAGAGACTCGGACATTTATCCCTTACTGGACTGTATACGTGTTTCTGGACTATTTTACCCTCTGTGTGGTGGTTTATTTTTATGGACCGTCTGATTTTGTTTGGAATAAATGTTCTTTTGATTTTTCACTCATCTCTCGCTCTGTTCATTGTGTGATATTGGAGAAGGACCCTGTGAAAGCTGTCAAGTAGTATAAAGGGCTCGTTAAGCAGAATATTTAGTAATAAATTGTGGATGGAGGGCCTTTGATGAGTTCTGTTACCTAACACCTCACTGCGCTCTTAGTCTGACTTGCTTTGACAAAGCAGATTAATTTTTGGTTATTTTTTTCAAAGTGGATGGTGAGTCCAGAAGGCAGAGGGGATAAATGACTCATAAATGGAAAAGGAAGCATATTTCTATGGTACTATATATTATACAGTTTGTTATATTCACCTCTACTGCTGATTTATGCAAAAAAAATGTTAAAAAAACAGACACCATTTAATCAAATCATAAGCCAAGCCTGTAAGCTCAGAGAGTATGGAAATTTGGGCATCTCCTGTCCATGGCCAGAGATTACTGAAATGGACAGTGGACCATGATTGTGAGAAGTGATCCACTTTTTGCTCGTGACATGATTAAGGGGAACTCAATGGTTGCCATGGCAATCAAGCCACAGACTTAACTTTATTGGAAAACTGCATTTTCACTATATACTGTGGTATTGCAGTGCAGTACATAGTATAATCGATCAAAGAATCGCAATTCCAAAAACCTTAAAGAGACTAAAAAATAAAGATTTTTTTAAAAAAATAAAATATATGTATCTTAAAATGTAAAAGTTTAAATTGCCTACCTTTTCCCATTTAATAAATAAAGATAAACATATTTGGTATTGCTGTTGCTATAATACTCTGATCTATCAGAATGTAAAATTATTTTAATGATATGTTAAATTCCCCCAAAAAAAGAAGAGTTGAACAGCAGGAATGTTTTTTTTTGTTTGCTACATTCCCAACACAAATGGCAAAAATTGCAATAAAACATTATATGTAAAAAAAAATAGTATAAGAATGGAAAAAAAGTCTTCACATGGTTCCATGGATAAAAAAAAAGTTAGGGGACCTCAGTAAAAGATGACCCACTTTTTAAAGAGTTCTAAAAAAACGTTGCCCACTAAAATCTGAAGAAAAACCCCAAAAACAACGTTTGGTCATCATTTTGCCACACTTCAAGGTTTTTCCATTTTTTTAGTATATATTTACTTTCATTTATGGTAAAGTGAATGGTGTCTTTCTAAACTGCACCTTGTCCCGCAAATAAAAACAAGTCCTGATTTGGCTGTTGATTGACAAATAAAAATTAATATTTTAGATCTTAGAAAATGGGAGTTCAAAAATGACAGCAAAACAGAAAATGGCTGGTCTCCCCGAGATAAGTGATTGTTTTGTCTTGTTGGTCTACTAGGCATTGCTCCCACCTGGCCAGAATCCTACTCCACACTGATGAGGGGCAATACCCCAAAACAGCTGTCTGTGGATGGATACCTGGCCTTGGTATTTCCCTTGTCATATCTTTAAACTCATCAAGAGCTTGAAATTGACTAAAAGGGCTACTTAATATGGTGGTTATGGTGGTCTCCTAAAAAAGAGCCAGTCCTTGGCTAGGTCCTTCCCAGAGGAATATCTAGTGATTTTCTGTGTCGAGACTCCTAACAGAGGCTCCATGGACCTTTTTGATGAGCTAAACAGAAAATGGAAATGGAAAATGTCACAATCATGAAGGGTTTATAAGATTTATTACAAAATGGTTAAAGTTCACGCTTTTATCCTATCATTTCAAATTAAACTCAATCGTTATTTCTTTATTTTATAAAGAATTACATAGAATGTAAGAGGTGCAGAAATAGTAACATAGCAATGCATTTCACACATTCCACCAATCCACACACATCCACAAAAGACGTCTTATTGAAGATTAAATAACTTACTCAAACTCATAATCAAACTATGTTGTTTGGCAAAATTATTTTGGTTTTATTATGTTTTAAAGAGATTAAAAAAATATTGGTCATCAACACCAAATATTAAAGTGAACCTGTCAGGTCCAATATGCAGCCAGGACCACGAGCAGTTCTGGATGCATATTGCTAATTCCTGCCTAACCGTCCCTGTGTACACTAGCATAGAGAAAGAGATCTTTAGAAGAAGTATTTCTAAAGATCTTTTATTGTATGCTAATGAGCGAGGGGACTAGCCCCAAGGGCGTTAGTTTCCCGACAAGTCGCCCCTCATTAGCATGTTAGTACACCCCTGTGGGGGTGCTAACATGCTAATGAATACGCACGTCACACGATGATCTGACTCACCTCTCCGCTGCCATCGCTGCCCGATGCTGGATTTCGACTCAGTGCACATGACCCTGGAATTTGGGTCATGCGAACTAAGAAGCCAGGTGTATGCATCCTGGCTTCAAACTGAAGTAGTGCGCATGACCCAAACTCTAGGATCATGTGTACTGAGCCGAAATCCAGCAATGGCGGTGGAGAGGTGAGTGAGATCATCCTGTGACGCTGCATATTCACTAGCATTACAGAACGCCCACAGGGGCGTACTAGCATGCTAATGAGGGGCGACTAACGCCCAGGGGGCTATTGCTCTTGCTCATTAGCATACGGCAAAAGATCTTTGGAAATACTTTACAGGGACGGTTAGGCAGGGATTAGCAATATACACCCAGAACTGCTCGTGGTTCTGGGTGCATATTGTACCTGACAGGTTTCCTTTAAGAACTAACAAGTTATCCAAAAAAGGAAAACATGTTTCCAAATAAGAGAGTGTGCAATTTCAGGAAAAAACAACTTCTATCCATGTTTCCAGGGTATAGTCTATGGGGCTGTTTACATCTTCATGTAGTTCTCTGAACCAAAGTGAGCCCTCACATAGAGAAACAAGGTGCCCAATTCATCATTGCTTTTATTGTCAGAATTTTGTTGTAATTGACTCTCAATTACTGACTTTTGATTCACCACAAACTTATCAAAGAATTTGCACCTTTTTTAAAGTTGTCTTTTTTTTAAAGTGAACCTGTCAGATGCAAAATGCACGCAGAACCACGAGCAGTTCTGGGTGCATATTGCTAATCCCTGCCTAACTGTCCCAGGCTATAGTAGCGTACATAAAGATATGCTAATGAGCGCAGGGACTAGTCGCAAGGGCGTTAGTTCCTGTGCTCATTCCACCCTTTGAGATTGTTAGCACGCTCACAGGGGCGTGCTAACATGTTATTCAATGCCCAGCCTCATCGGTGGTGATGCGTGTACCTGTGTCCATTGTCACCACCTTAGACATCATGTTTAGGGTCAGTGTGCATGATCAGAAGTCACCGCACTTTCGATTATGCACACTAAACCTCTCTGAAGCTGGCATGCGTACACCTGGCTTCATAGTGCACATGACCGGAAGTGCAGTAACATCTTATCATGCGCACTGACCTTAAGCCCAGTGTCTTAGAGCTGGTGACAACGGACACAGATACATGCATCACCGCTGATGATGCTGGGCAATGGGCATTGAATAGCATGTTAGCATGCCACTGTGGGTGTGCTAACATGCCAAGAGGGCAGAATGAGAACAGGAACTAAGCCCTTGTAACTAGTCCCTGTACTCATTAGCATATCATAAAGGACATTTAGAAATACTTTTTCTAAAGATCTTTTTATGTACACTACTATAGCCTGGGACAGTTATGCAGGAATTAGAAATACGTACACAGAACTGCTCATGGTTTTGGGTGCATATTGCACCTGACAGGTTCCCTTTAACTTAGAAAATTTTCATTTTCAACATGTGTGGCTATTTCAGATTTCAGACTGATTAATTAAAGCCCACTTTTTAAAAGGCACATTTTTGTTCTAAGTACTCAGATTGTTTGAATGCCACAAAGTGTTCAGCAAACTTTGCAACATTTTCCAGAACATCTGACATTTGTGCTTAAAAAAAGGTACAAAAATAAAAAACCCTTTTTTTTAACTTTGAGCTAAATTCATGAACGTGTGCCATTTTGAAGAATTTGGCACAAAAAACTGCAACAAATATTACAAGACAAAAAAGAAAAGTGGCTTAAAAAACCTTGAAAATGATAAAATGGGGCTAAAGAGTGATGGGGATGGAGAACAGTTACACATGTAGAAAAATAAGAAAGAGAGAAGAAAAATAAAATTCGAAGTGGAAAAAAATGGGTGTCTGTGGGGGAATAATAAAGTGGCACTAGAAGTACTAGAGAGACTTCATAGATTGGTATAATAGGTAATTAGGAGACCACGTTCTGGAAATCTGGAATTCAATTGTGGAATGGCATAATGGAGCTAGACATCATTATTAGTGATGGGCGGACCTGTACTGTAAAAGTCCGGATTCAAGAGGTTTCAAACATGCCCGAGTGCCGGGCCCGGAGTTCTTAGGGAACTCCAGGTAATAATCCGGATCCGACAACTCAGGAAATATAAAATAAAGGAAAAATAAAGAAAATAAGAATGAAGCAAGCACATTATACTTACTGAATCTCCAGTGTGGCTGTAACTGCTTCCGGGGCTGCTCACTCTACTTCTGGATCTTCTCTTTATCACTCATCCATATGTACTGCTTTACCCACCCACTAGCAGCCCTGGCGTCTGTGATTGCTTGCAGTCAGACCTGCCCACAGCCTGTGTGACAGAGTGTCTGACTGCTTGCGATCACAGACCCTGTCTGCAGCTCTATTGTGGCATGGTGTAAAAATAAATAAATAAAAATTGTCACAGGGTCACCCCATATTATGATGCCCAGCACAGTTAAAGCACACAGCTACAGGCTGCAGCCCTCAGCTGTACGCTTATCTTGGCTGTGTATCAAAATAAGAGGAACCGCATGCGGCTTTTTAAAAATGATTTAAAGTGATAATCAGCGGCCCCAGAAGCTGAGTACAGCTGCGCGTGAGACTCGATAAATATAGCGCGCTTGACCCAATCCCCTTATCCCTTCTACACGATTTTTAAGCGCCGGATTCGGGTCCCATAGGCTTATATGAGGACTAGCGTTCAGCTAAATATCTGGGATCAATTCCAGGCTGGAACCGTTTTTTATTTTTAAATCCGGTTAGACTCACTGATCTTGGTTATCTTTAAGTCCATCCATCACTAATGCCGTTTAAGGAGTGTTGTCAATCTTACTATAAGTATAGAAGTTACACTGCACACTCAAGTAGCATATAAATAAATTGGTTTATTTTGTTATCGATTCAAATTCAAAAAAGCCAAGCAAAGGAAGTGAACTCATAAAGGCAGATATATAATCTCTGAGGTTTCGGCCAACGGCCTTATTCACAGAGTTTGCTATGGAAAATAGAATACAAAATAACAAAAATTATATAAGTTACAAAGTTTGTTTAGACAACGTTTTTTACAATAATACAATAGACAGAACAAAGACATAGCTATTGTCAGGGGAAAAGATTGCAATTATTTCAAATGAGTATATCATGCCAGGGGTTAACAACTAAGGAATAATCACCAAACATGGTGAGTCTTTCAGCAGAATATTTATAATGGGAGCAATAGGTATGAGCATATCATAGGAAAAAAAACAAGGAAATAGGTGCATATGATGATCAAACTATATGGGAATAGAGTGTTAAAAAGATTAGACCAGGTATACTACCTGCCAGAAATGGTTCAGAATCCCCGAGAGATAGCAAAAAAATGAAGATATAAGGTATAAATGAAATAATTGGGGGAAAGTATGAAAACTTGTACTTGTTTTCTATGTAGATAAAAGCAATTACCTGTGGCTATGGAGTTACTGGAAAAATATGTGGGTATTATGCCCTGGATGCCTGGGGCATAAAATCTGTGTGAAAGACAATGAGAATTATTCTATATTTATACTAGTGGGGTCTCCCCAATCACTAGCACCTCACCCTCAATCCAATTTGCACGCCTTTTTTCTACTACTGTCAATCCTACTATGGCAGATTAGCTGTTAATTTGAAAAATACTATATCTCAAAGGTGCTTTGTCCTATCGTAGCCCCAACAAATATGCAACATCTGTACTGTCTAGACAATATTATTTAGGCCCTCTTCACACGTCCATGCAAAAAATGAATGTTTTGCACGGTCTGATGTGGAGTTCCGTGGGCCATCCCTGTGTCAGTATGTGTGTAAAGATTGTGCTGTCTGTGTGCTATCCATGTGACATCCGAATAACACGGATAGCATGAACTGACTTGTCTGTGGTGCTGCTGTCTCTGGCGCTGCTGTCACACTTGCTTCCAGGACTGCAGTCAATGCAGTGAATATTCATAAGCCATAATGAGCGGGACTCAAAAGCAAAAGCAGCGCCAGAGACAGGGAAGTATAAAATTCCATTTGTGCTGCCATCCAAAAACGGACATGTCGCTGTGTGGAGCAAACACGGATGTGTGAACAAACCTATTTAATTTAATGGGTGACCGTGTATCTGGAAATGGACACCACACGTACCGGAGACACGGCTGTGTGAAGGGGGCCTTAGACTGTGTGCACAAGTATTACGCAAATTGTATTTTTAACAATTAATTTTATAATAGAACTACAGACTACAGAGCTGTCAGTCAATCCCAAAGGTTAATAAATCCTACACTGAATATTTAAGAAAAAGTGAGGTTTTGTCTTTCTTAGGAGAGTAACTATGAGTGCATATTTACTGGGCAACTATTAGTGTGTCAAATTCAATAAAAGATCTGGTAATGCAAAAATTACTGTGGCTCCTGAGATTAGCGACATGGAAAACGAATCTCTGCTTCTTCCCCCTGCCTATAAGTCACCAGATGTTACATGTGAATGTCACGGGATCCTGGCAGTTGCATTCCACCACGTGCTGCTCCGCTTGTGACATCTTACCAAAGTTCACAGCATCCAGGTGTCCCAACACCTGGGAACTCCAGGAACCTTAAAGGCTCCTTTAAGGTTTCCAGGCCTCACAGCTACTACAGTGTTGGACTGAGCTGCGGCCGTGTCATGTAGTCTAACAGTCCTGCACTGAGTCCACCTGAGGTCACTTCTGGTGCTCCTCACAGAACTCTCTGTGTGAGCTGTCAGCTGAGACCTCAGGTTAACTCAGTGCTAGACTGTCATACTGCGCTGCTGTGATATGCAGACCGACAGTCGGTACTGAGTTCACCTGAGGACAATTCTGATGGTTCTCACAGTACCCTCTGTGTGAGCCACTAGCTGTGACCTCAGGTAAAACTCAGTGCCAGACTATCGGACTGTGCTGCCACTGTGATATGCAGTCAGACAGCCCAGCACTGAGTTCATCTGAAGTCACTTCTGGCAGGTCCAACGTTGCTCTTAGTGTGTCCTGGTAAATGGTCACATATTCTAATGTCACAGCTCACCATGGCCTCCGGAGGTAGCAGAGCCGGGGGTCGTAGTACAACATCATGTGGATTACTTCGAACCTGAGGGGGTGTTTGGGGGGGGTTAATACATTGGTGAAAGAGGGTGTGTTTCATTTTTTTATTTAAATAAAGGATTTTTTTTTCTTTTTACTTAAAGGGTTGGTAATGTGGGGTCTCACAGACACCTCTCTGCTGCCAACCCTGGGTTTGATGGCAGCTGCGATTTTTGCCAAATCACAGCTGACATCAACCTCATATATTTCCCCATACACTAGGGCAATCAGGATGAGCAGGCTAAAGCACCACAATTGCCTCCAATTGTGGGGTGCCTGTGGGCTGCTATTTTTAGTCTGAGAAGGACCCAATAACTATTGACATTTCCAGCCAGAGAATACCAGTCCTCAGCTATCTGCTTTATCTGGTGATCAAAAATAGGCAGGAGCCCATGTAGTCTGTTTTTAAATTATTTGAATTTTTTTCTTTTTAAATGGCATGAGGGAGCCTCTATTGCTGATAACGAGCCAAGATAAAGCATACAGCTGGGGGTTGCAGTCCACAGCTGTCTACTTTATCTGTGCTGGTTTTCACAAATAGGTGGGGGGATTCATGTCAAAGTAGCATAATACTCTGGCAACATTGTTCCCAGAAGTGACCTGTGTTTTAGAGATTCATACAGGCATCATTTCTATGCTGTTCTCATTCAATTTCAGCACTTTTCAATCCATTTCAGCATTTTTACAGACTCTTCAGATATCTTGGTAGGGCCCACTGGAAAATGATTGGATTTTCCCATTGACTTCTGTTAGATTTGTTATTTGTGACAAATACACGAACAGTATGAAATATTCAAGGCAAATAATCAGAACCCAAATATTTTAGTATTCGCCCATTACTAATGCAATTATAGATGAGCAAGGATATAGGTCTCTAGCAAAACCCAAAATCATCGAGATCTTAAATATAAAAATACAAGCTGCTATGTACACCCTCAACACCTGCTCTCAATACATCATCTCTTCAATCAAGGGGAATACGCACACACCTTTGCCAACTTTAATTTGACCAGATACCTGATGACAGAGAAGAAATTCTCACTCAAAAGCTGCATTTTATCATCCCCACTTGAAGCACCTAGCGAATGAAATTTTTCTTATGGACATGAATGCTAATATTTTAATCATACTTCGTAGGGGCATTCTGAGGATCCACAAGGTGTGTCATCAGTGTAATGGCACAGATGATGCACCATACACACAAGACTTGATCTAGGCTGTGTAATCATGGGCCTTTTTTGTTTGGCTAAAGCCCACTTTACACGTTGCAATTAGTTGTACAATCGCATTTGCGATGTGACACGCCCAGGTTGCATACGGGATCTTATGAGATTGCACGTAGGTCGTTCATTTGCTGTCACACGTGCGTTAGTAGTCTATGTTAAATTGATCAATTTTGTGTGCGATCCTTTAGATCATGTGTTCTGTGACGTATGCATTGGGCACCTTTTTTTTTTTTTTTTTACTTATTGACTTGCCAAGCGTGTGTAATGTGTAGGGATGCGTTTTTACTATGTCATCTGCCATTCAGCTCTGCTACATGGCCGCTGACAGCAGACACAGACAGCCATGTAGCAGAGCTGAATGGCAGATGACAGCAGACACAGAAAGAGCCGCACTGTCAGAATGAACTCGGGTGAACTTCACCCGACTTCACGGTCATGCTGAGGCTCTGTCTGTGTTGCGTCCTGATTAGCGGTCACCAGTGAAGGACTCACCGGTGACCGCTAATCTCCTAAGTTACTGAAGTTAGCAGCCCTCTCTCATACTCACCAATCCCCGATCCCCGGCACTGCACGGCGTTCACACTGCTCCGGCGGCTTTTACTGTTTTGAAAAAGCCGGCCGCCCATTAAACAATTTCGTATTCCCTGCTTTCCCCACCCACCGGCGCCTATGATTGGTTACAGTGAGACACGCCCCCACTCTGAGTGACAGGTGTCACACTGCACCCAATGACAGCAGCCGGTGGGCGTGTCTATACTGTGTAGTGAAATAAATAATTAAATAATTAAAAAAAACGGCGTGCGGTTCCCCCCAATTTTAAAACCAGCCAGATAAAGCCATACGGCTGAAGGCTGGTATTCTCAGGATGGGGAGCTCCACGTTATGGGGAGCCCCCCAGCCTAACAATATCAGCCAACAGCCGCCCAGAATTGCCGCATACATTATATGCGACAGTTCTGGGACTGTACCCGGCTCTACCCGATTTGCCCTGGTGCGTTGGCAAATCGGGGTAATAAGGAGTTATTGGCAGCCCATAGCTGACAATAAGTCCTAGATTAATCATGTCAGGCGTCTATGAGACACCCTCCATGATTAATCTGTAAATTACAGTAAATAAACACACACACGCCCGAAAAAATCCTTTATTAGAAATAAAAAACACAAACATATACCCTGGTTCACCACTTTAATCAGCCCCAAAAAGCCCTCCATGTCCGGCGTAATCCAGGATGCTCCAGCGTCGCTTCCAGCGCTGCTGCATGGAGGTGACCGGAGCTGCAGCACACACCGCCGCTCCGGTCACCTCCACGCAGGTAATGAAGACAGCCGCGCGATCAGCTGCTGTCACTGAGGTTACCCGCTGTCACTGGATCCAGCGGTGGCCGCGGGTAACCTCAGTGACAGCAGCTGATCGCGCGGCTGTCTTCATTACCTGCGTGGAGGTGACCGGAGCGGCTGTGTCTGCTGCAGCTCCGGTCACCTCCATGCAGCAGCGCTGGAAGCGACGCTGGAGCATCCTGGATTACGCCGGACATGGAGGGCTTTTTGGGGCTGATTAAAGTGGTGAACCAGGGTATATGTTTGTGTTTTTTTATTTCTAATAAAGGATTTTTTCGGGTGTTTGTGTTTATTTACTGTAATTTACAGATTAATCATGGAGGGTGTCTCATAGACGCCTGACATGATTAATCTAGGACTTATTGGCAGCTATGGGCTGCCAATAACTCCTTATTACCCCGATTTGCCAACACACCAGGGCAAATCGGGAAGAGCCAGGTACAGTCCCAGAACTGTCGCATATAATGTATTCGGCAATTCTGGGCGGCTGTTGGCTGATATTGTTAGGCTGGGGGGCTCCCCATAACGTGGAGCTCCCCATCCTGAGAATACCAGCCTTCAGCCGTATGGCTTTATCTGGCTGGTTTTAATATTGGGGGGAACCGCACGCCGGTTTTTTTAATTATTTAATTATTTATTTCACTACACAGTATAGACACGCCCACCGGCTGCTGTGATTGGGTGCAGTGTGACACCTGTCACTCAGCGTGGGGGCGTGTCTCACTGTAACCAATCATAGGCGCCGGTGGGCGGGGAAAGCAGGGAATACGAGATTGTTTAATGGGCGACCGGCTTTTTCAAAACAGTAAAAGCCGCCGGAGCCGTGTGAACGCCGTGCAGCGCCGGGGATCGGTGAGTATATGAGAGAGGGGGATAGACTGACATGGACAGAGTGAGGGACAGAGATAGTGACCGACTGACAGAGATTAGTGAATGACAGACATTGTGAGGCGCTTCAGAACGCAGCTTTTCAGCTGCGCTCTGAAGCGGACCTTTTTTAAGCTGCGGTGCAGAGCGCACACCTGCGCACATAGCATCAGACACCAAAATCGTAAGAGGGATGTCACACGTTACAATTGACTAGGTTCGTGCAACAAAACGCTCAATTCTAGAGAATGATACGATGTGTTTGCGATCAACGGTTTTGCGTTCAATCATGATCGCACGTAGGTGTCACACGTAAATACGTCACGAACGATGCCGGATGTGCGTCACTTACAACTTGACCCCAACGACGGATTGTGAGATATATTGAAGCATGTGTAGCGGGCTTTAGAGTCCCAAACCTTCAAAATGGTCGCACCACTTCATGCCATGCCCTGAACACTACAAAGTGAAAGAAAGATTCTCCAATCTCATCAAGGAGCCTGACATCATTTCTACCCTCTATGATAACGAATTAGAAGGAACAGTGTATTGCACAATGCAAGATAGCAAAAAATAGCCTTATCCATAGAAGACAAGGAGTGCATTAAAATAATGGACAGTGGAGCCTTCAAAAATAAATTGAACTGCTTGGTTGCAAGGTTGTAAGGGGTACTTTACACGTTGCGACATCGCTAGCAATTGCTAGCAATGTCCAGCGCGATAGCACCCGCCCCCGTGGCACATGCGATATGTGGTGATTTCTGCTGTAGCGAACATTATCGCTATGGCAGCTTCACACTTACATACCTGCTCAGCGACGTCGCTGTGACTGCCGAACAATCCCTGTTTCAAGGGGAAGGTGCGTTCAGCGTCACAGCGACGTCACCGCGACATCACTAATCGGCCGGCCAATAAAAGCGGAGGGGCGGAGATGAGCGGGACATAACATCCCGCCCACCTTCTCCCTTCCGCATTGCCGTCGGGACGCAGGTAAAGAGATGTTTTTCGCTCCTGCAGGTTTACACACAGCGATGTGTGGAACTGCAGGAACGACAAACAACATCGTACCTGCGGTCGAACTGACATTATGGAAATGAACGATGTTCATCGTCACACCTAGGATTTACATGTTGCGATGTCGCCACCGGCGCCGGATGTGCGTCACTAACAACGTGACCCCGACGATATATCGGCAGCAATGTCGCAACATGTAAAGCCCCCCTAAGGCGGGCTTTGCACACTACGACATCGCAGGTGCGATGTCGGTGGGGTCAAATTGAAAGTGACGCACATCCGGCATCGCATGCGACATCGTAGTGTGTAAAGCCTACATGATACGATTATTCGCTACGCCAGCTATCACACGATATCGTACCTGCGACGGGGGCGGGGACTATCGCGTGTGACATCGCAGCATCGGCTTGCGATGTCGCAACGTGCAGAGCCCACCTAAGGGGTACTTTGCACACTACGATATCGCAGGTGCGATGTCGGTGGGGTCAAATTGAAAATGACGTACTTCCAGCATTGCATGCGACATCGTAGTGTGTAAAGGCTCGATGATACGATTAACGATCGCAAAAGCGTCGTAATCGTATCATCGTTGCAGCGTCGGCGTAATCCATGATTACGCTGACGCGACGGTCCGATGTTGTTCCTCGTTCCTGCGGCAGCACACATCGCTGTGTGTGAAGTCGCAGGAGCGAGGAACATCTCCTACCGGCATCACTGCGGCTTCCGTAGGATATGCGGAAGGAAGGAGGTGGGCAGGATGTTTACGTCCCGCTCATCTCCGCCCCTCCGCTCCTATTGGCTGCCTGCCGTGTGATGTCGCAGTGACGCCATACGACCTGCCCCCTTAATAAGGAGGCGGGTCGCCGGCCAGAGCGACGGTCGCACGACAGGTGAGTCCTTGTGAAGCTGCCGTAGCGATAATGTTCGCTACGGCAGCTATCACAAGGATATCGCAGTTGCGACGGGGGCGGGGACTATCGCGCTCGGCATCGCAGCATCGGCTTGTGATGTCATAGTGTGCAAAGTGCCCCTAAGGCGGGCTGTTCACGCTGCGACATCGGTAACAATGTGTTACCGATGCTGCAGCGATAGTCCCGCCCCCGTCGCACGTGCAATATCTAGTGAAAGCTGCCGTAGCGATTATTATCGCTACGGCAGTTTCACACGCACATACCTGCCGTGCGACGTCCCTCTGCCCGGCGACCCGCCTCCTTCCTAAGGGGGCGGGTCGTGCGGCGTCACAGCGACGTCACACGGCAGGCGGCCAATTGAAGTGGAGGGGCGGAGATGAGCAGGATGTAAACATCCCGCCCACCTCCGTCCTTCTCATTGCAGCCGGCGGCAGGTAAGGTGAAGTTCCTCGCTCCTGCAGCTTTACACACAGCGATGTGTGCTGCCGCAGGAGCGAGGAACAACATCGTACCTGTCGCTGCACCGGCATTATGGAAATGTCGGAGGCTGCAGCGATGATACAATAACGACGCTTTTGCGCTCGTTCATCGTATCAAAAAGGATTTGCACGTTGCGATATCGACTGCGACGCCGGATGTGCGTCACTTTCGATTTGACCCCATCGACATCGCACGTGCAATGTCGCAACGTGCAAAGCCGCCCTAAGAGTCAGGCTTCCGAACAACCAACAATAGGTTTTATCTAGGTTCATCTCACTATAGAGAACAGTAAGAAGTAGGCCTGAAATTAAGACATTTTGTGGCCTTTATGGATATATTATTACGAAATGACCATGCAGTGCCAGTTCCACCCCTGCAAAAGAATTAAAATTACTGATATTTTCCTTCCTTTGGAGTAAATCATCTGAGAAAGCCTAAACAGATCATTGTGATGTTCGATTCAATTGCTAAGTGTCAAGGTGTATCAGTGAATGAGGTTCTCCTCACTGGTTCCAACCTGATCAATAATTTAGAAGAAGTAATAATTTAATCTCTGTTCACTGCGGAAGAAACCATGAATTAGCCCAAAACGGATGCAAGATATGTTTTCTTAGACTCATCTGAGATTACATAGAATTTTCTCCAACAGTTCTATCATCATGAAGTCCTTTAATCCTAACCATCCAGCTCCAGAATTCAGAGACTTGAATCTAGGCTCAGACAATTGACTAGTGCATGGAAGTCTGGGCGTAAGGTTGAACTTGTGGAAGAACTCTTTCGGCTTTCAGGTTAATTGCACAATTTTTTATTTTTTTTTTACAAACCATGAAGTTCTGTCACAGTCAATGGATAATAGTCTATATGAGCCACTCGGATTTGTAGCACCCTTGACTATTCAAGGCAAACTTCTGCTAAGACACCTGTTAAAATCTGTTAAGAAATTGGATGCACCATTCCGCGCTAATAAACAACTAAAGTGTAAAGGGTACTTTAGACGCTGCAACATCGCTAGCGATTGCTAGTGATGTCGAGTGTGATAGCACCCGCCCTCATCGCTCGTGCGACATTTGGTGCTCGCTGCTGTAGCGAACATTATCGCTACGGCAGCGTCACACGCACATACCTGTGCAGCGACGTCGCTGTGACAGCTGAACAATCCCTCCCTCAAGGGGAAGGTGCGTTCGGCGTCATAGCGACGTCACTGCGGCGTCACTAAGCGGCCGGCCAATAGAAGTGGAGGGGCGGAGATGAGTGGGAGGTAACATCCCGCCCACCTCCTTCCTTCCGCATTGCCGGTGGACGCAGGTAAGGAGATGTTCGTCGCTCCCGCGGTGTCACACATAGCGATGAGTGATGCCGCAGAAACGACGAACAACATCGTACCGGTGGCAGCAGCGATATTAAGGAAATGAGCGACGTGTCAACAATCACCGTTTTGGAACGATTTTGCGATCGTTGATCGTCGCTCATTAGTGTTACACGCTGCAATGTCGCTACCGGCGCCGGATGTGCGTCACTAACGACGTGACCCCGACGATATATTGGTAGCGATGTCGCAGCGGGGAAAGCACCCCTAAATTATAGAATGCATTTCTTTGTGCTTTGGATAGGATCCACATACCATGCTGCTACACTCTGGCATCCCTTGCTGCGAGTCAACAGAAAAAGATTAATATACTCTCAGATGCCTATTACTGTTGCATATTTGAAAATTGAAGACTCTACAATAAAGTTCATGTTGTATTTTTATTTTGAAAGGCTAAATTAGCTCCTAAACCTGAGCATACTATACCCAGACTTGAACTGTGTGGAACTGTATTAGCTGTAGAGATTGCAGATTTCATACAGCGTAAACTAGCTATTCATGTGGATGACACAAAACTCTATACAGACAGCAAGGTTGTTCTGGGATACATATACAGCAAAACTAAATGATTTTATGTGTATGTGACTAACCATGTTGAAAGGATCAGAAAGTCTTCTAAACCTTAATAATGGCACAATATTCCATCTCATCTCAACCCTACTGACCATGTCACCTTTCCACTGTCTGTCCATGCCTTTGCCCTCTTGGTTGACAGGTCCAGAGTTCTTGTTGGACCAGATCAAAGACGCTACCAATTAAGATGTTTTCAGCCTTCAAAGATCCTGACAACATCCAGAGATTCATCCTTAAGTCAGTACCGTAATCACCACATCCAGGGAAAGTATTGGCTTGGGCTGTCAGCAATTTGACTGCTTTTCCAGATGGATAAAGCTTGTTCACGCCATTGCACTGTTAGGTCATTTTGCAAGGCGCTATCTCAAGAAGGACAGTAATGCTGATTGTTGTGGTTGGCATACAGTACATGTCAATCACAGAAGGTATCTATTACAAGGTTTATTAAGTTTACAGACCTTACTTTTTCCATATACAACCACGCTAATATTTTATCAAAAAGTGATCCCGTTACTAAAACCAGAATAGTTATTTTTTCTGTTTCTGCCTATCTTGTGGAGGTCGGCACCCTATTAGATTGCTAGAGAGATTGTTGCCGCCACTCTGCGGCGACTCTCTCTACCTGTTTTTCCCACTATTGTCTACATGAATTTTTTACAGTTTTTTTTAGAAGAGATAGGCACCAGTGCAGATTGGCTTAGAGATTTGTGATACGGTGGTATAGGATAAAGTTATATATTTCCATCAATTGATAGGGAAGGTATAGTATTTCATTAAAAGTGTTGACCCACTAAATGGACTACCCAAATTGAATTTCTCCCCACACTTTGGGGTTCATCAGGGGTCTTAAAAACAGACAACACTGGTTATATCTTTATATATCTTTCTTTTTGAGGAGAATGATTTTTCATGTCCAATTATTGATAACAATCTTAATCGAATTCACTTCTCTTCTCCCCCTTCTACTTTAAGGTTCCTTCTTTTGATGTGAAGGACATTATATTTGTTGTTGCAAGGTTTGGCTTTTATAAGATGTCTTGGTTTATTCCCAGTTTTTTTTCCTCCGTGGGGCTCCCCTCTCTTCCCCAGTGAATTTGGGGTTTGGCTCTTCTTAAGCGGGCTTTACACACTGCGATATCGCCCGAGCTTTGTCGTTGGGGTCACGGTTTTAGTGACGCACTTCCGCAATCGTTAGCGATATAGCTTTGTGTAACAGCATTCAGCGATGTAAAATCGTCGCAAAAGCGTGATTTATCGCTAATCGGCTACACGGGTCCTAATTCCTAAAAATCGTTGTTATTTCTTTGTAACTATCGTTGCTCGTTCCTTTCAACATACTTTTCGTTACGTGTGACACTACTACAGCGACTTAAAAAATTGTTGCCTCTAGCGTCATCATCGATACGGGCGTGTATGGTGTTTTAAATGTTCAATACGCCTACTTGTTTCCTATTTGCTAACGCATCTGCTCCATGATTGGACCATAATATATGTAATACGCTAACATCCTTTTAGCGTTTATCCATTTGGTGGGTTCATTTCCTAGGTTAATTTCGTAGGTTTTGGACGTGTCCTGCTGCCTCCGTGTCCGGCGTAAAGTTTGGCGTCATTCGTCCGTGAGATAAACTTCGCATGTGAGTTTGTTTGGTTTGGTTTTTTTTGTTTTTTTTTTTTTTTTTCAATAATTGTTGTATATTTTTCCTCTTTTTTTTTGGTTTATGTCTTCCTTTGTATTATACCATTTAAATATGTTAGTATTTTTAAATTGGGTTTATCATAATTTAGTAAATAGCCTATATTATGACTGTATTTGTGTTTCTTCAATACATGACAGTTATATATATATTATATTAACCATTATTGTATGTTAATCAAGATTGCAGGCATCCAAACTTTAAAGTTTAAAAGCCGTCAAACATTACTGTGACCAATAAGAATATGATTCATATCTGTTAAAGGTTTTTATTGTGAGACTCAAAAAAAATGGTGTATTATTTTAAACATAAAAAAAAAAATAACACAAAAATTACTATATTATTCTCTGTTATACAGGCTAAATATGCGTAGTGAGCCTGAAAATGCCGTCATAGCTGCCATGCTTGTAGCCGGAGGAGCCCTTGCACTTGCCGAGGATCATGACATGCGAAGCAGAACTAGAAAAAGACGAATTTGGGCACGCAAATGGCTACTAGAGAGACAACGCTATACACACATGCACCTTGTAAGAGACCTACAAGAGCATAACCCACATGACTTTCGAAACTACTTACGCATGTCTGAAAGCTCGTTCTCATACCTTTTAGAGAAAGTCCGCCCTTATATCATGCGCAATAATACAGTAATGCGTCAGGCAGTACCTGTAGACGAGCGTTTGGGGGTGACTCTTCGATTCTTGGCTACAGGACGCAGTTTGACTGACCTTCAATATTCATCAGCAGTGTCCCGCTCTCTACTTAGCTCATTAATTCCAGAGACATGTTTGGCAATAGCACATGCTTTACATGACTACATGCATTTGCCAAATAGTCCAAGTGATTGGGAAAATATTTCAAATACATTCAACCTATTATGGCAATTCCCGAATTGTGGTGGCGCAATTGACGGCAAACACATAAGGATAATGCAGCCACATAATTCTGGCTCATATTATTACAACTACAAGGGCTACCACAGCATTATCCTTATGGCGGTTGTCAACGCCACTTATGATTTTCTGTACATTGATATCGGCATGAATGGGCGAGTTTCTGATGGTGGGGTATTTGAACATACGGAGTTTGCATTACGGCTAAAACAAAATCAACTACAATTACCCACCAACCAAAATACCATTGGAAATTTAAATTTTTTTTTTTTGGCGGACGAGGCCTTTCCATTACAACGTCATTTGTTACGCCCATATCCACTTACAGGCTTGAATGTAGAAAGACGCATTTTTAATTATCGTCTATGCAGAGCTAGAAGAGTTGTCGAGAATGCTTTTGGCATCTTAAGCAGTAGATTTCGTATCTTTTCCATGCCAATCAACTTAAAACTGGAATCCATTGACAATGTTGTGCTTGCATGCTGTTATTTGCATAATTTTCTCAGAAAAAGAGATGGCCTTGAATATGTTCCACCTGGCTTTGTTGATGTAGAAAATCAAAGTAATGGTGTTGTTGAGCTTGGGGCATGGCGTCAGCAAGTTAACCCACTGGATAATCTTTTGCCACAGCCACCCCTGACACGTAGTATGATGGATGCAATGGAAAACAGAACCAATTATTGTAATTTTTTTAATGGCCCAGGGGCTGTGTCATGGCAGCATGTTTCTAATTAATTAATGAGTTAAGGTGATCATTAAACATGAGATTGTATGTTTGTGTTAAAATAATGTAAGTAATATTTTTGAAAATGTTATTATTTTTTAAAAAATTGCCTTAAGGGTATAAAGAATATGATTTTGAAGGGAAAAATGTTTATTCTGTTATGAAAGTAAATTTTTTATTTTTACTTAATACAACATTGGGAATATGGTATTTTTTTTATGGTCAAAACATTTGTAATCATCACTAAATAATGTATGATTGTAAACCAAATATTTATTCTGGCAAACATATTAATTTAAAAAGGAACAAAAAACAATAAATAACTAATTAAGCATTACAAGCATTCTGTCAATCATTTATCTCGTATGATAATTTTGATTTAATAATATTTTTGATTTTTACATGACATAAACCATTATGATTTCCAAAATATACGCCACATTTCCTTTACTAAAATATAAATCACATACAAATTTTTTTATAAATTAAACAACAAAGTGTTAAAAAAAACAACGCATTTGCGGATACAAAAATGAGCACATAAGTCTTATTAATGTACATTACGGCGTAATACAATGTTCAGTTTGTTAACATGTAAATAAAGAAACGTCATGACGTCCAAACGTCTAAAGGACCATGTGACACGCCACACTGTGTACCTGCTGATCTAAAGCGAAACTGAAAGGGAAAATGGCAACCAACAAACGTGCAAAGGTCTGGGGCCAAGGGGAGGTCCAATACTTGGTGAAAAGGATGGATGCACTGGACTATATATGTGCAAAGACATATCCACGTCCTATGGGACATAAAAGAAGTGTTGTTAAAAAAATATGCAGGGGCCTGTACCGTAAATTTCATATCAGACGCACATCAACGCAGGTACTGAAGAAATGGGCTGATTTAAAGTACAGGGATAAGGAGAGAATAGAAGAAATTCGAAGTAACCTGGTAGTGATAGCTGGTAAGATATTTTTTCATCCTTACATAATATATATTTTTGATTTATAATATCAAAACATTACAGTTGTTGTTGTTAAAAGCATTTAAGGTCTGCTGTGATTTTTTCTATCAAATAATCACAACATATTTTTTTTTTTTTGGTTTAATGAAATTTTTTTTTATTTAATGTTAACAGATGTAAATTCATTGAATAATGAGTCAAGCCAGCCCACTAACAATAATGAAGAAAATGTGGTTCAGCAGCTGGCTCCAAGCATGGATTCCAACCGTGAAAATAGCCTACCCATTTTAAATGAGGAAACAGACAGCCTTGATTATGATGTTATTTCACCATCATCAGGACATGCTGATGCTGATGTAATGTCTGAAGAGAATATGGAGGACAATGGTACTGATGTGGTTTGGCAAAGTTAGTTCAGTGGTAAATATTTTGCTAGATGGATAAAACTCTAACAAAATTAACTTATGTTGAAATTAGGTGGGAAAGGATCAGGTTGGGACATGAGCGCATCATCCGGAGATGAACGTGAAGAACAAGTTGTCAGTAATGGTAAGTTTCATGATTGTACAACATAATGGTCAATGTAAAAATTTTTTTTTTTTATTTTTTATTTTTTTTTAAAACCAAACGCTAAAATATTGACCAAATAATGACATTTGTTTTTGATTCTTTTCAGAAATAATTACACTATATGATATTTATGTGTCTGCTAACCGACTAAAAGAAGCCTCTGCGGCGCATGATGCCCTAATCCATAAATATATTAATCAACGTCATAAATAAATGATGTTTGTTTTGTATTTTTCTATGTTTAACATGTATGTAGAAAGGTTTTTAAATGAATAATTAAACAAAAAAATATTTTAAAAATATTAAAAATTTATACAAGTTCATAAATGAATCTAAATTAAAATAAAAAATGTTCAAGTTTTTAAAAAAAATGTGCGTAATTGATTAAAACAACACATTATTTCATATACCAGGTTTATTCTCTAGGGAAATTGGTATAGTTACAAATTTGTTTTTTGTCACAAATATGCACTAAATATCATGCAACAGAAAGAATACAATAATAAAAAAAAAAAAAAAAATCGAAGCACAAAAAAAAAAAAAAATTACAAACTACTTCTTTTTGCGTTTGTTAACCAAACTCATGCGTGACCTACGGCCACGCACACCACCCTTTGGAAGTGGTTGTATTGATGGCTCTGCTGCAGCTTGAGGATTTTCAGGGGCATCAACAGGATCAACAGGATCAACAGTATCAACAGGATCAACAGGATCAACAGGATCAACAGGATCAACAGGATCAACAGGATGAGAAACCTCGCCAATGGCAACATAGGATGACTCTGTTAGTTTTTTAGCTCTTGCCAAACGTAAGACATCCTGGATTAAACATTGGGCAATGTATTTTTGGTCTGGGGTAAGTTCACGCATTTCATCATCCACGAACATAGCAATACCAGAAAGGGGTGGTCTGTTGTGCTGGTCTAGGATGTTTTGTGCCACTCCCATCAGTTTGGTTACAGCTGTAGTAGTGTTTGCAGGGATGGTTTTTTTTTTCCTTTGCCAACTTTGTGTGTATAACACATTGGATGGGCCTGCCTCAACCAAATCAACATTGGTTAATTGGCTAGCAGGAGTTTCCATTAGGTGTTCAGATGATGATTGTTGACTTGTTGTTGGCTCCTGCAATACAAAAATAACAAATAAATAAACTTGTCATTTAAAAATATTTTTTAAAAACAAATTTTGAATACTTTTACATATATTGAAAAGTATACAAATATTCATTTCATCATAATTAAAAACAACACACATTGTTTATGACAAATTATGACAATAATAAAAATTATACCTCAGATATAATCACTTCATTGTTAGCATCTGGGGGAATATCACCACCAATATTGAGGCTACTGGTTGATGGCCTGTGAAGCTCCTGGTCCCTTGTGAAATTCAATAAATCAAAATACCAGAGCGTTGGGACGTAGACATCACCAGTGCCAGCACCAGAACGTTTGGATTCCTCTATTTTGTTCAGTTCTTTCTTATAAACTGTGCGTATTGCCTGTATTTTTCTTTTCACGAGATCCTCGGTACCTTTTTGATTAGGATGGTATTTGTCATATATTACAATCATTTTAAGGTACGCATCCTTTTTAAGTTGCCTATTGCTGTACTCGGGGGATTTTATTTTCCATAAGGGTGTTTGCGTCTGGTACACCTCTATGAATTCACGTAGGAATTCCTCCTTATTAGTACACATCTGGAAAACATTAAATTGGAGATAAATCAGTACAAACACTGATTTAAAAAATTTAAAAAAAAAAAAAAAAAAAAAAAAAAACACATATTGAGTAAAAACTATAACACATACCTTGCAGCAAAGATTCGCAAGTCCAGATTACAGTTGTTTTCAAAATTCACTTGTGCGAGGACAAACGCTGATGGGTAGACAAAAGCTGCAAGAATGAACACGCATCTGCGCACATTTATACTACCAACATCCAATGAAAATCAATAGCGCTGATTAAACAAATGAGTCGAGGCAAGAAGGGGTGTAGCGAGTTTACAATTCTACTACATCAAGATGCACTTTGTGTGGGGAACCAACGCCCATATCGCCATGACAATTTGAAATCCATGCGGTGAGACCGCTACACAACGATGCTAATGTTCCTCATTACATCGGGAAACGAGATAGCTTGGAAGGTGACTATAAAAGAGATTGTGACATGTGACCGTAAGCACACGACTAAAACATGGACACACAGCGATGAACACACATCGCACTAACGAACAGGGCGTGCCGCACATACGACGATATCGCGCCCGATATCGCAGTGTGTAAAGTAGCCTTTAGTCAAAGACTTAAAACTTGTGTATCTGTATTTTAACAGCGGGGGGTAATTGTTGCTCCGTTTTTTCACCGAATATTATTTTCTAGATTTTCAGTTGTTCAGTAATAGTCTTCTCCGTTACTTTTTAACCATCTGGCTTCTCATTTATATATGCCCTCTTCTTTATTTTCCCTGTGGGATCTGCTGGTTTGCCGAATCTTGGTGTCCTGCCGTTTTACAAAGGGTATCTCCTTTTCATTTGTCTGGTGCAGCTTGCCACTGTGGTTAAGTAAGTGTCTTCTTTTATTTCTCTGTGATTGTATGTTTGTGGCGTTTTTTTCAGATATCCTTTTTTGGACTACGACGGATTCAGTGGACTAAGTTGGATTCCCTGGAATATGGCAGAGCAGCATGTGTTGTTTTTTTTTTGTTTTTTTTTAATGAAGTGGTAAAAGAGGGGAAATTTCGGGGAGTATTCATTAAAATAAAAAAAAATGTGTGTCTTTTTTTTCCGATTACTGGGTTAGTAATGTTGGTGTCTCATAGACACCTCTCCATTACTAACACCAGGGCTTGATGCCAGCTGACACTACACAGCTAACATCAAGCCAAAAAATTATTACTCTGTTTGCCAACACACCAGGGCAATCGGGAAGAGCTGAGGTGAAGAGCCAGAATTTGCTAAGGATTGGTATTTTTAGTTTGGGAAGTGCCTTCCCAGCCTTATAACATCAGCACTCAGGTGCCTGCTTTACCTTTGCTGGTTATCATAATTGGAGAGTCCCTCATGTTATTTACTTTTTAAATTAATTATTTAGTTATTTGAATAATAGCTGCAACATCTATCTATTTATCTATCTATTTATCTATCTATCATCTACCTTTGCACATTTTTAACATATAAAAAACTGTTCATTTCAGTGTAATGCATTTTTTTGCTACTTGTAATACAAATGTCAGCAATGGCAACACGTGTGCTATCATTGTTCCGTCTATGTGTACGTTTTAGCCATCCGTGTGGCATTCGTGTCACATGTACAGGAAAAACTGCATGACACTAAAATTATTATTTTTTTTTTATATATATATGCTATAGCTATTAGGTAAATAAATAAATAAATGAAAGCCATAAAAAGTGAGAAACAAAAGTAGAAGACTGTCCCTTGTTCACCAAATTTAGATTAGAGAGCACAGTTCCCAGGCTGGACGCAGTTCAGCGGTTCCCACGATATTCCACTACATCGATTGAATGCTATGAAGCATCAGAATGAGGCCTCAGAACAAGGTTCCATCGGCATTCAGTAGCAGCCACTCCTGGCTCACAATGCACTCTGCGAGATCCGGTGACTGTGATGAGGGACGCAATTGCTCATCACTCTGATACCTATTGACTGTCACAGTGACTGATCAGAGTGATGAGCGGTCACCGGGGCTTGTGGAGTGCAGCATGAGCCGGAAGTGGCTGCTGCTCAAAGTCTATGGTTCCTCATTCTGATAACATTCTTGATACTTTGACCACTTTCCTGGCTCAGGTGTCTATGGATCGAGAATCTCCTGCTATTCTTACTTATTCTTAGCAACTCACCTCACTCAGAAACTTGTTTATTGCCAACCTGAAGCTCTGTGTTTGGTAACATGTAACAAAGGCAGTATAAATATATTCAACATCTGCTCAACTGTTTCTGCAGTAGATGGAAAAGAGAGTATGTTATTCCTTAAAGATGTAGAAAATTACAAGATCTTAAACCAAACTTGCAAGTAGGTTGATTCTATTTCAAAAACATTTCCAAATTACAATGGTAAGGTGCGTAAAGGGACAGTCACGAAGCAGGGTGACTCCAAATCTTTCACCACACGTATATCAGAAGTTGTCTAAGGGCCCCGTTACACGCGGTGACGTATCTAACGATATATCGCCGGGGTAACGGATTCCGTGACACACATCCGGCATCGTTAGCGACGTCATTGCGTGTGACACTAACGAGCGGCCGTTAACGATGGAAAATACGCACCAAATCGTCCATCGTTGACACGTCGTTCATTTTCAAAAAATCGTTGATTGTTGAGGACGCAGGTTGCTCGTCGTTCGTATGTGTGATTCCTCTGGAACGATGAACTACAGCTTACCTGCGGCCGCCGGCAATGAGGAAGGAAGGAGGTGGGCGGGATGTTACGGCCGCTCATCTCCGATCCTCCGCTTCTATTGGGCGGCCGTATAGTGACGCCGCTGTGACGTCACACAAACCGCCCCCTTAGAAAGGAGGCGGTTCGCCGGCCACAGCGACGTTGCTAGGCAGGTAAGTCCGTGTGACGCTCCTAACGATATTGTGTGCCACGGGCAGCGATTTGCCCATGACACACAACCGACGGGGGCTGGTGCTTTCACCAGCGACATCGCTAGCGATATCGCTGTGTGTAAAGCCCCCTTTACTCTTACCAATTTAGCACTAATTCTCCATCCAATCAGAAGGAACTTTCAAAGAATTTTCATGGCACTTAGATGTTCATCCTTACAATACGCATATTATTATTCCAAGAGCTACTGATTAACATCAAGTTTTCTGTGGGGAATACCCCTTTAAGGAAAGTAACAATGTGTAAACAAGAACATAAACATTTACTGCAGATTTTCCCCCTTCCCAACCAATTGGAATCCTGGCTCTACCCCTCTCTTAACATTACACCCATACTAAGTAATACATAAAAATGTAAATATTAAGCCAAACTTTACATAAATTAATTAAGATGTATTTAAATGTAAATATTGTCACATAAATGTGAAATCTTACAGTCTTCACATTGAATTCTGAACCTCATAGCAGGCTGACATATTGTCTTGCTAGGTACGGAGAAGTACCAAGCGAACGGCGAAAAAGAAGGTAAGGGAAACCCTGTGTGTAGGGAAGGGGTATATGATAACCACTAACTAAGCCTGCTGCTGGGCCCTGGGGTCCCTCACCACCCTAGATAGGTTCCGAACCTATGCGCCAAGCCGGATACCTGACCCTAGGTATCCCTAGTGCTGGTCCCTAAATAGCGAATGGATGGGATGAGCTCCTTGTCAACCCCACTAAACACTGTAAAATACACAAGGGAGGCACAGAGGGGGAAATGCATGAACTATTTATCTACAGATGACTCAGATAGAAGTTCTGCAAAGTTTTCAGCAACTATACCACAGAGGAGTACAAGCCACCTGCTTGCAACCAAGATTGAATTAACTGAATAATAGCACCAGCACCAGTCCAAGGAAGGAAGGGGTATTTAAGCACCAGGAAAATGCTGGTGATCAGCAGCTGGGTGGAAGGCGAGCTCCTGCTGGGTCCAAAAGAGAAAGAATGCAGCAAGAAAGCTACCTATACCAATGAATGCTGACAGCAGGAGCAATGGAAAGTCATGGAGCATTCTGTGCAACCAAAAGCTGTGACCATCTATGATCAGACACCACATAACTGTCTGATGCACCCGTGACACATATCCTGTTCTGTAGAGATCACTTTTCAGCAGTCATCTCATTATTATTACACATGAATACAAAACAGACAATACATCAGTTATAAAGCTGGAGACAGATAATATTGGATCCAGCATTGACAATATATCATGGTCACAGTGCACTCCCTCCCCTTTCCTGCACATTGACCATTGCATAAATCACAGGGTATCCTTCCAAAAATATCTAAATTTCTACCCACATCTTACAGCAGCAACTAAGGCAAGATGGCTGACCCCTGTAATTATATAAATAAAATCATCTGGTTTTTAATTAGAAAAATATAGGTGATACATTACTTTTAATTAAAGACAAGTTGTTCCTATACATTCATGTTATCAACATAAATATTATATTATATATATATATATATATATATATATATATATATATATATATATATATATATATATATATGTTGGCCAACAGAAATGAAATGAGATTACAGTTCTGAATAAAAGGAATAAAAAACCTGCTACAGTTATTTTTGTCATTTATGCGTAGTCTATGTGAACTTACCATCACCCTTGTTTATTTGCTTGGGAAACACAAATTAGAAAATAGTATAACGTATAGATGAATTGAATAGTGCATTGGCCTCATTTATGAGGGGTCAGCAGCATTCAATTTTAAAACTGCTCTAGTACTAATAAAGCTGCACTAATTGGTTGATGAAGACAACAAAGACAGTTTTTCTTGCAGTTTTGATAAATCTGACTCATCTGACTCTGTGGGGTACTTGTCATTCAAGACTTCCTAATTCTCCAATAGTATAGATATATGTAATTAATTATATGTATGGACAGAAAAAAACACCACTGAGTGACAAACTGATACAGCAGGATCAAGGATTAAGAACGGTAATCCTAACAGAGAAGGGGAGAGGCAGAATCTTGATGAGATCACGCGAACATGCGGCTGACGTCATTGCTATGCCGCAGAGGTGTCAAAGGTGGGGTGGACAATAATGAGGGGGTAGAGTATAGAAAGGAGCAGCATGAGAGGACAGTGTGGAAATGGGGACACAGGAGGGGGGACAGGGAAAGGAGACAGCATAAAAAGGGCAATTGGATATTATGAACTCTCCTTAGTCAAAGCTGTAAGGCCCCTTTTATATTACCTTTAGCTCTCCGTTCAGTGATCCCGTCGGGGCTTCTATCTGAACCCCCCACAAAGCGGGTTTCTTACATATGCGCCGATGGGGCCATTCACAATAATTGTGCAGATGGAGTCACCGTGTGCTCTGTCTTGCACCATTTTCAGGGGTATACGCTGTCTGTAGGCAGACACCCAGACGCAGTCTACTATGTCTGGGTGTCCACCTTCAGAAAGCGTATACGTACTCCCGAAAATGGTGCAAGACACAGCACACGGTAAAGGCCGCTTTAAACGCTGCGACATCGCTCAAGCGATCTCGTTGGGGTCACGGAATTTGTGACGCTCATCCGGTCGCTTTAGCGATGCCATTGCATGTGACACCTTTGAGCGATTTTGTATTGTTGCAAAAACGTGCAAAATCACTCATCGGTGACATGGGGGTCCATTCTCTAATATCATTGCTGCAGCAGTAATGAAGTTGTTCCTCCTTCCTGTGGCAGCACACATCGCACCATGTGACACCGCAGGAACGAGGAACCTCTCCTTACCTGCCTCTCACCCGCAATGCGGAAGGAAGGAGGTGGGCAGGATGTTTGTCCCGCTCATCTCCGCCCCTCCGCTTCTATTGGGCGGCGGTTCAGTGACGCAGCTGTGACATCGCTGTGACGCTGAACAAACCACCCCCTTAGAAAGGAGGCGTTTCGCCGGTCACAGTGACGTCACAGGGCGGGTAAATAGTGTGACGGGTCTGGGCGATGTTGTGCGCCATGGGCAGCGATTTGCCCATGGCGCACAACCGATGGGGGCGGATACCCACGCCAGCGATATTGGTCACGATATCGCAGTGTGTAAAGTGGCCTTTACTCTGTCTGCACCATTACAGTCAATGGCCCTGTCGGCGCATGTGTCCAAAACCCGTTTTGCAGGGGGTTCAGATGGAAGCCCCAACGGGACCACTGAATGGAGGTCACAACACAGTGTGAAAAGGGCCTAAGTGGAAAAAATAAGATGTCACAGGTCAGAGCCTTAAGGGACAGACACAGAAAGGACGTGAAATGCAGAACTGATATGTAGAAAACATTAATGTATGGCTGAAAAGGTGAAAAGAAATTCAGGAAAGGGCCAAGCCTGTGACACCAAAGATGAATGAGTTTGTAACAGGAAAAAGTGGACAATTGTATCGAATATAGAAGATAGGTCTAAAAGGAGGATTTTGGAAAAAATATTGAAAGGCTTTGGCAGACAGCATATTGTTAGTACCTTTGGTTAGGGCGGTTACAGTAGAGTATCCAAAGAGTATCCAGTTAAATAGAGAGTTGGATGTGAAGTGGGAAAACAGTTGAAAGTGTACATGTTGTACAAAGTGTAGAACCAAAGAAAAGTATAGAACAGGTAAAAAATCTGGACATAGAGGCTGAGATAAAAGATGGCTTTTTAAGGATGGGTGAAATTGTTGTATGCTTAAAAGAAGAAAGAAAGATACCAGTGGTCAAATAAAGTTAGATAAGTGGTTTTGGAATTCGATAAAAATTTTAATAAGGTTAGGGTTGATGTATGATTGAATATGGTTACTTGAATAGATGTGGGGGGAGATTTGGAGAGTAGAGTAAAAGGCTTATTAATGGTGGAAAAGTAGGTTTTTAGGAACATGACTTGGCAGGTGTATATAAATGTTGTGGGAACTGTAGGTTGAAACTTTCTCTTATGGTCTTGATTTTTTTTTTATTTAAAGTATATGGCAAAGTCCTGAGCTGAGATGAGAAATGTGGAAAATGCATGTGGAAAATGTTGTTTGGGATTGTGAAAAAGAGAAGTGAAAGTAGTGACATGGTATTGTTTAGCAAAAGTGCATAAAAACTTGAGGTTCAAAACTGTCTGTAAGAAAGGAGGACTTCCTTGGAGTTGGTTTTCTTTCAATGTTATTCTGCTAACCTGCCTGTCTTTTTTTAACATTGGTATGCCAGGGCTGCTTACAGAATAGAACTTAACAATCGATGTTAAAGTAGCGATTCATTTGAGCACTGAGTTATTAGTGGTGTATTGGAACGTATTGGCTACTTTGCTGTCATTAAATTAACATATGGTCCAGAGTAGTAGTAGGAGAGAGTAAGAGAGTTTGTAAAATCAAGAACTACCAAGCAAGACTGGAAACCTTAACCACTGTTTCATGTCCTACCAAGATATAGTTGTTCTAAATTGTCTGCAGGTCTGCTGCCAAATGGCTGTATACCTGCCATGTCAGTGTTTATACTCAGTTAGTGAGCATGGAAGAAGCAATGACTTTCTGACAAGCAATGGTCCAAAAATCATCCCTGTAAGGCCCGTTTCACACGTCAGTGAAAAACACAGACGTTTTTCACTGGCGTGTAAAACACACACATGTCCCTGCGTGTGCCGAAAATCACGGCACATGTGGGTTGTCTAAGTGCAATCCGGGCTCCGTTCTCCGTGGCCCGTGATTGCACTTAGAGATTCACTCACCTGTGCGCGCTCCCGCTGTCCATGGTGCTGATTGCTCCCACGGTGCAGCATCCGGCCGGCGGTGACCCCTGCAGGAGCTGCTTCCGGGTCGGCTGTGTCGCGCATAATGAATATGCGTGACAGTAATAAGCCAGCTTAGAAGCAGCAGGGAGAACGGGCTGCAGAGGACATCGCTGGACGCCGGGTGAGTTAAAATGTTTTTTATTTTAAAAGCACGTTTTTTTCTGGCACGTGTTTCACGGACCACACCACTGCGTGGTCCGTGGAACATCAGTGATGCCAGAAAAAAATGGACATGTCTCCATGCAGCAATCACGCACACGCAGGTACGCCGCACGGAGACACGTGCAGTGAAAAATCACTGACGTGTGAGCAGACCCATTCATTAGAATGGGTGTGCGTATGTCCGTGATTCTGGGACGCTTCAAAAAAAAGCACAAACGTACCAGAATCACTGACGTCTGAAAGGGGCCTAAGGCGTCAGTGATTCTGGGACGTTTGTGTTTTTTTTAAACGTACCAGAATCACTGACATACGCAGACCCATTATAATGAATGGGTCTGCTCACACATCAGTGATTTTTCACAGCACGTGTCTCCGTGCGGCGTACCCGCGTGTGCGTGATTGCTGCGATGTCGAGCGCGATAGCACCTGCCCCCATCGTATGTGCGACATTTGGTAATCGCTGCTGTAGCGAATAATATCGCTACGGCAGCGTCACACGCACATACCTTGTCACAACGTCGCTGTGACCGCCGAACAATCCCTGCCTCAAGGGGGACGTGCGTTCTGCGTCATAGCGACGTCACTGCGGCGTCACTAAGCGGCCGGCCAATAGAAGCGAAGGGGCGGAGATGAGCGGGACGTAACATCCCGCCCACCCTCTTCCTTCCTCATTGCCGGTGGACGCAAGTAAGGAGATGTTTGTCGTTCCTGCGGTGTCACACACAGTGATGTGTGATGCCGCAAGAACGACGAACAACATCGTACCCGTGACAGCAACGATATTAAGGAAAAGAGTGACGTGTCAACGATCACCGTTCTTGAACGATTTTGCGATCGTTGATCGTTGCTCCTTGGTGTCACACACTGCGATGTCGCTACCGGCGCCGGATGTGCGTCACTAACGATGTGACCCCGACGATATATCGGTAGCGATGTCGCAGTGTGTAAAGAACCCTTTAGTGTTTGGAGTATTTGCTCAATGTTTTAGGGCTTTTTCTCCCTGTCTCTGTTAATGAACTATGAGCTGTGATGTTCTCTCACTATTCAAAATCACCCTAAAATGGCTGCTGCATTCCCTGCCAGAGCTTTTATACAGTAAACTGTTAAGGAAAAATAAGGAACCACTGTGAGCTGCTGAGTGTTTGCCATGGATGTCATGCTAGTATTCCTGTCAAACCCAGGAAACAGACAAGACTCTGATTTATAATATACAGTATAATGAGGTTATTAAGTATATAGAATAAACTAACAAAGTATTGCAGGTTTGAGGACCTTAGTGGGACTAAACTCTAAAGTTTAAAAAAATATATAATTGCGAATAATTCCCCTTCTTCCCAGATAAAAATAAACAAGCAAAACAATAAACATATTGGGTATTAGCACATCTGTAGAAGTTAATCTATAACATTCTATCAAACTATGTACTTAAAGGGAACCTGTCACCTGGATATTCCCTTATAACCTGTGGCCACCCCCTGAAAGCCCCTATATACAGCATTCTAGAATACTGTATATAAGTGCCCAAGCCACTCTGTAGAACATAAAAAAGACCTTTTATTATACTCACTTAGGGGTTGTTGCGTGCAATGGGCGTCGCTGCTCTCAGGTCTGGTGCCTCCTCCATCCTGTGCAGTCGCAGTCCTCTTTCCCAGTCCCGTGTGGATGACGCGATCTACATCATCCACACAGAGGCCGCCATCGCGCTCCTGAGCATGCGCACTTTAATCTTTCCTGGTGAGGGCAGAGTAAAGTACTGTAATGCGCAGTCTAGACCATGATGAAGGAAAACTGAATAGTCAAAACGCGTAGTCTCTTGTCCTGCTGGAGTATACTGCTGATTTACAAAGAGTTTGTTTATTTTTATAGATTAAAAAAGTCAGATTTTAAAGATACCTGGATTTTTAGTCAACACGCTGGATGAAATATTTCCTTTTCTGTTCTGTGTATGCGATGAGCTACCACTGAATCCTCCTCGTGGAGTCCACCAGGATTAGAGCAACTGTAAATGGACATGATGTGAGGTAAGCTGGCAAATAAATTGCTGTTTGTGAATAAAAAGAAGCATGATTTTTAAGCAGGGCAGTGCCTCATCGCATGCATTGAAATACTCCCCTGCTTGGCTTCCAGTAATGGCCATAAGGATAAAAGAACAATGGCATGTCCTATTGAGAACTTGTGGGCCCTTCTTAAATAGAAGATTTATGGGGAAGGAAAGCAGCCACCTCTATGATCAGTGTTTGGGAGACTGTGGTTGGTGCTGCCCAAAAAGTTGATAGTCAACAGATTAAGAAACCGACAGACACCTTGGATGGAAGGCTTATGAGAGTTATTGAAAAGGGAGGCTATATTGGTATATTGGTTACAGTTATTTTTTTAAATGTCAGAATGTACCTTTGTACATTTTTAATTGTTTGGATATTATTAACAGGTGAAAATAAACAATTAAGATAGGAAAATTGAGATGGCCAATGGCACTGTAGATGTTCAATAATAACATTAGTCATCAAAAATACAACTTGCCTACTAATTGTGCACATAAGCTCCGATTCACTTCAACAATTTTGCCAGAATTCTATGATATGCCAAAATAGGCAGAGCTGGGGTGTAGTGGGGGCATGACAAATGGGCTTGTCTAATTGATAACGAGCTGGGGAGTTCCATATGCCAAAACCTTTGCACTAGTAAAAGACTGGTTTAACATTTCTGGCATAGCGAACAGAGGCGCATGCCATTTGTCAGATGTACCTCTTCATGAATTTGAATCCATCATGCCTCCTATTCAAGACCAGCCAGAAAACCGCCAGTGATGATGAATCGGGACCACAGTGTATGTACTACCCAAGTTTGCGGGGGTTTCCCCTCAATCTTAAAGACATACTGATTGGGATTTAGATTGTGAGCCCTGATGGGAACAATAGAAAAGTCTGTACAGCCCTGTGAAATCAATGGTGCTACATAAGAAAATAAAACATAAAAATAAATTTGGAATGTGATGCGAGCAAGTACTGTATCTATGAAGAGTATTGTGACCCACAAGTGCATACAGCAAAAACCGACCATGCATTCACAGCCATGGAAACAAATCTTCCTCTGCCGAACCTTTACGGCACAATATTACCCAACACCTGTTCATTCTCTGCCAAGGATCCATCACAAGTTGAGAATTCGAAACCGTCATTAACAGCAGAGATACACAACACTCCAGCAAATCAAACATTTCTCAGCGCACATTTTCTAACAGTGGAATAATGACATAGTTATATTTTATTCTAATGTCACACAAGCTGAGCGCACGCTGCTTAACTTCTTTAAACAGTTACCATGGAAATACATTTGCTGGATCTGATATCAGACCATGAGGTAACGGGAGAAACAGCGCTTAGTTGTATTGACAATTAAAACACATCTGCAAAAGGGTAACAACAAATTGTACAATCCTCAGCCTCCTCATTAATATTGAAGAAATGATGGCAGAAACAGTGTCATTGGGAGAGTCAAGTCAGCAGCAGTAAGGGAAAGATCAAGTTGTCTTTAACTTTTAATTAATGGATATCATTAGGCTGAAATAGTGAAAAAGGATAAATAAGACTGAAGCATGTAAATAGAGCGTCATAAGAAAACAGGGCATCATAGTGCATCTAAAGTTTCAATGTGATATCTATTCATCATCTGTCAACATTATCAATCTATCATCTATATATCTATATCTATCTATTATCTATCTATCTATCTATCTATATCTAAATATGTATCTATCTGTATCTAAATACCTATCTCTATCTAACTAATATCTATCTATCTCTGTATCTATATTTTTATCTATCACATATCTATCTATCAATCATATATCATCACATATCTATTATCTATCTACTTATTTATCTATTAATCTCTATTATCTATCATGTATCTATCTATCAATGTGTTATCTATCTATCATCTATCTATCCCTCTATCTATCTATCTATCCTATCTACCATCTATCTATCTATCTATCTAGCTATCCCTCTATCTATCTATCTATCCTATCTATCATCTATCTATCTATCCCTCTATCTATCTATCTATATATCTATCCTATCTATCTATCTATCTATCTATCTATCCTATCTATCTATCTATCCTTCTATCTATCTATCTATCTATCTATCTATCTATCTGTCCTTCTATCTATCCTTCTATCTATCTATCTAAACTATTGATCTATTATCTGTATTTTCTATTTACCCATCCATGTATCTATTTATCTTTCTATCCTTCTATCTATCTATCTATCTATCTGTCTATCTATCTATATTTCTATCCTTCTATCTATCTATCTATCTATCTAAACTATTGATCTATTATCTGTATTTTCTATTTACCCATCTATCTATCTATCTATCTATCTATCTAGCCAGCCATCTATCTAGCTATCTATCTAGCTATCATTTTTCCATTTACATCTATGCCACTATAAATAATATTTAACCCTTCAATTAATGATTTCATGGTTAGTACAGCTGTAAATGTCCAAGGAAAGGATGAATGAACATTTGCACACAACATAACATGTCTACTTGTTGTTGCCCCCATAATACTGTATCTTCACACAACTATTCAATTTTTTTACGAAAAAGACACCCAACAGTATAAGACGACTGTCCAACAATTCTCCATTGTAATATTATACTTGAATGGTATATCATAGGCCCACATGACACTAAGTGTTAATTTATTTGCTGTCAAGGCAACTGCAATACTCTTTGTCTAGTATGTCAAGCGTTAAAGGGTCACATAGTGAAGAGAAGTGACAGCAAGTTTCTTTTGTATTTTTAGCCATATAATAAAATACCAGCCTAGGATCCACGACTTGCAATAACAAGTACCAAATACAGCAACAAGCAAGGTATCCATGTAACAGTGCACTTACTGATTCCTGTATGTGTCTGGCTGAACGCTGTAGCCACCAGCCCCGGGAGCAGAGTTTCTCTTAACGCGGATGGAAGAGTCATCATATTTCATTCATTTACCCCACCAAGTAGAAAATAATCGTAGGAAGGCAGCGAGTGTCTGTAGAAAGTCTTGCCGCCGGTGAATAGTCACACACTTCAGAAAGAATGATCTGTTAACTGCTTCTTTATAATGAAATGAATCTGCTGCTCTCCTTTCCTCCCGCTCACATTGGATGAAGACATTGTGATATTTCAAAACCGACCAACCAGAAAGCCCATATGCTTCCACCATGTCATTTACCTATTCAAGCATCTCACTAGGTAACAGTTTGAAACAGAAAAAGAACTGCCTGTCCCTGTGAACGACATGATACTCATAATCTTGACCATGTCGCCGTGTGTTAATACCATTTTTTATTTGCATTTCAATGACTTTCACAGGGACAATTAAACCAACCTGCAATGCTCTAATTAACATTACCATTAGCAGTGAATGCTGGAGTGCATCATGCTTTGTGACATATGCCTGCCTCATTCTATCCTAAAAGCAAGACAACGGCATTAAAAGAGTGTATAATACTTGAGAGAAAATTGAGAAATAAACACATAACAGAGCTGAAATTGCCAGTGCCTAGAGATCACTCTTTAAGGGGAACTTGTCAGGACCCCTAAGCCCTCCAACCACGCAGCAGTCATACCTGTATGCCCAAATTTCCTCTCTAACCAGCCTTGTATAACGCTATTCACTAAAAGGAATGTTTAAAACAAATCTTACAAACCCCGATAATTGGGGCCTTGACTAGTCGAAGGGTCATTAGTTCCCCAGACTAGTTGTCCCTCTCTCCATGTTATCACGCCCCTGTGGGCATGATAACATGATTTCCACAACAGGTATAGAGTTTATGTCTGGAACTGATGGAATTGAGGTCACAGGTTGTAAGCAGCTCGTCTCAGCAAGACTCAACCAAAACCCTAAACAACCCTTCTGCACAGATTTTTTTTTTGGAGGGAGGGATAAATTTGTGGTTTTCAGGGAAGCTTGTGAACAGTATTTCAAGGTTCGCCCTCGTTCTTCAGAGAGTGAGGAACAGTGGGTGGGGATCGTTGTCTCTCTCCTGCAAGGAGATGCCCATTCCTTGACCTTCTCCTTTGCAACCAATTCTCAGTCTTTTTGGTCAGTAGATGAGTTTGTAGCCATTGCTCTTGTTTATGATGACCTGGTTTAAAGCCCATACAGCGTCCCCGCGTTGTGCTGCCACCCTCCCCCGGCAGGAACGTCGACACTCTCACCTTCCCAGCCACCTAGCAGTGGCTATTCCATCCCTAGCCCATGATGCTGTCTTCCAGGCCCTGCACACGCCGCACAGGCCTCCAGAAATGCACAAAAAGGGTGCGCGTGTGGACATGCCCCTTTTCTTAAATGGCCAGTATGTCCTGACTGGGAAGTGCCTCTCAGCTTGGCTCAGAGGCATCAGGTATTTAAGGCACCTTCCTCTTAAGGGTGGTTCCTGGGCAACGAGTTCTATACGTTGTTAAGTCTCAGGTCCCTTTGTGTGCAGCTTCTGTTACAGTGTTGTGTGCTGTTCCTGATTCCTATCTGTGTTTCAGATGACAAGTCCACTGCTGCTGCAACTATCCACACCATCCACTTCCACTACATCAGCTTCCACTGCTGCAAGTATCTACACGTCCGCATTCTACAGTATTCGCTACTGCAAGTATCTATGCCGGTCGCCTCCTACAATATCAGCTGCCCCTGCTGCAAGTATCCACGTCAGCCACTGCTGCTGCATTCATCCATTCATCCTGGCCGAATCACCGACACCAGCTGCTGCTCCTGCTTCTACAACCAGAAACTGTACGTATTCATGGCACCAGCTGCTGAGGTACCGTTGATCCACTGGGGCTGCCTTCTGTTGGCTACGTACTGGCGTGTATACCTATCACCGCCTCCCATGGCTTTAGTGAAGACTCAATGGCCTAGCCAATTTGCCCCCCAGGCCAGTGATCAGTACATTTGGTCCAGTGGATCCACTAACCCCAGGCTCACCTTGCGAGCATAACACCTGGATTGAGTCTCCCTTGCTAAGTCCAAGCTATATAGGCATCGGCAGGGGAGTCATCATCAGAGAAATCATGTTCATAGTTTTGCAGATGGGGCACTGACACTATGTGTGATGACCCCACCTTTAGAAGCCATTTCTGTTAGGACCTGTCGGAAAGGCTAAAAAATGCCTCGGCCATGTATGAAGTGCCCGAGTCCTTAGAGGTCGCTATAGCTGTAGCCATCCTGATTGATAATCGCCTAATGGATAGACCTGTGTTGACCTATTTTTCTATACATCTCCTGGGTTGTAAAAGCTATTCTGTGGTGCTGGATGAACCCATGCAGTTAGGGGGAGCCCTCCTCAGTCACTGCAAGGTGGAGGTTTGTTTTTTTGTGGTCAAATTGGTAATTTTCTTGGTTCCTTCCTTCGGTACATACACTAAAGAAAAATCCATCAGGAAAACCTTCTTACCTTATGCTGTGTGGGGGTACATAACTTGAATCTTCGCATAGCAGTCTTTCACAATGAACTTCTGTTATGTCATATTCTTGAAGGCCTCCCTACCCCTATAGTACTGGGTCTCCCCTGGCAGGTTAAGGCCCAGTCCCACTAAACAACTTACCAGCGATCCCAACAACGATACAACCTGATAGGGATCGCTGGTAAGTTGCTAGGAGGTCGCTGGTGAGATGTCACACTAAGCGACGCTCCAGCGATCCCACCAGCAACCTGACCTGGCAGGGATCGCTGGAGCGTCGCTACACGTGGAAGTATGCTGCACTTGGTAACTAAGGTAAATATCGGGTAACCAACCTGATATTTACCTTGGTTACCAGCGCACACCGCTGCCTGCACATTTAGTTGTTGCTCTGTCGCTGTCACACACAGCGATGTGTGCTTCACAGCGGGAGTGCAACAACTACAAAATGGCCCAGGACATTCAGCAACAACCAATGACCTCACAGCAGGGCCCAGGTTGTTGCTGGATGTCACACTAAGCAACATCGCTAGCAAGTTGTGCCTCAGCAGCGATGTTGCTAGCGATGTTGCTTAGTGTGACGGTACCTTTAGTCACAATCCAGTGGTTGATTGGCAGTCCAGGGAGATTACTAGATGGAGTGATTTCTGCAAGAATAACTGTCTGAACACTCTTCTCTCTGCTGTATCCACCGTGTGCTCTGATCTTGAGGGTGAGGTGTTAAAGACTCAGGGGAACGCCTGTCTCTTGTTCTTTAGGGAAATTATTTATGCCTTTACATTTACACCTGAAAATTTTAGAGGAGTATCATAATTCGGTTCTTGCTGGCTACACAGGTAGTAAAGCGGCCTTGAACCTTGTTACGTTTGGTGGCCAAGATCGCATCGATATGTGGTTGATTTTGTGTCTTCCTGTAATGTTTGTGTGAATTCTAGGACCTCGCATACTCGGCCGTCTGGTACTCTCTCCTACCGTTGGCTATACCTGACAGACTATGGACACATTTATTCATGGAATTTATTACTGACCTTCCTTCATCCACTGGAAAAACTGTAATTTTTTTAGTGGTGAATAGGTTCATAAAATGGCGCACTTGTTTGCCTTACCCACTCTCCCTACCACTAAAACTTTAGCTCATGTTTATCACTGAGTTCGAGAAGCTTTGCAGGGTTTCCACCCATTTGGTGTCAGATCGGTGGACCCAGGAAGATTTGACATCTTACTTACCCATGGATGGGTTTGCCTTAAAATTCGTTGCAATGACTCCAGTGGTAGGTTACCATTTTTTGGTGCATATGGTTTCACACTCAGTTCTGTGCTTTTAGTAGAGATGGGTCTTCTTGGGGAGGAACAATTTTCTTGGTCACTCTCTTCTGTATGCCAAAGGGTACAGAACAACCTAAGGGTTATAGGTAACAAATGCTTGGCTGATAAGAGACGTTCAACAGGTCTGGACCTGTGCGTGAATGATTATGTATGGCTATCTACCAGAAATATTAAGTTGAAAATTACTTCTTGGAGACTAGGTCTTAATTTCATTGGTTAGTTCAAAATGATCACCATTATTAATCCTGTGGCCTTGCATTTCAAACTACCTCAAGCACTTAAGATCCATAATGTTTTTCATGGGCCATTGCTCAAGAAATATGTTGCATCTTTAATCTTACACCCTTACCACCATCTCCAATTATTGTTGATGGTAATTTAGAGGTGGCAAGAATTGTGAATTCTCATTTTGTTCACCTCTCTCTGCAATATTTGGTACACTGGAAGGGTTATGATTAAGAAGAAAGGATGTGGGTTCCAGCATTAGAGGTTAATACCAATAGGTTTGTGCATTTCTTCCATATGTCTCATCCATATAAACTTGATCCTGGGCATCCGGAGGCCCTTTGTAGAAGTGGGGGGTACTGTCCTGAGTGTGTCACTGTCTGATGTAATCTCGTGGGGATCTGGGATCAGAAGATCACAGCGTATTATTGATCAAAGATCTGCTTTAATGCCTGCTCATCTATTAACCTGAGTTGGAGCATATTTAATTATATCCTGTACTGAAGTAGTTAAGGTTCATTTCAATCCTGCAGTGATCTTACAGGTAGTTGTAATCTCAGTTACAGACTCTGCTTTAAATATCTGCTCCTCACTCCTCTCTATGCTGGCTATAGCTCAAATCTATACTACCCACTTTGAAGGAGGCATTCTCTGGAGAAGCTGAAGTGTTGCTTCTGTTGCAGATAAGAGTTCCTGCTGGAGAAGTTGTAGAGTGGTATTTCTTGTGTCTTTCCCCACCTGTTTGTCTTACCTTCCACGTGTTGTTTTATTGCAGTGGCAAGACTATAGTTTCCCTGGCCACTTGTCAGGGTGATCTCAGGGCCAGTAAGAGCCTATGCACGTTACAGTGAACGGGGGGAAAGACCCATCTAGGGACATTATGCAGTGCAGGGATCATCCGCAAATGGGTTTTAGGAAGTGACCCCGCTCCCCTCTCCTTAGCGCCAGGGCCTTCCATTGTATTGCTACCCTGGTATTCCCTGTGTTGTGCTTCTTGCTGGAAATCCTGTCCTACCAGGCGTGACACCTTCAGTCACATCATGACATTTGTATGGAATAACAACCTTGGTCCTGTCATAAGCATTTAGACCTTATTTAATGCATCCCATGATTTTATTTGTCTTTGCAACAGCTGCCTGACACTGTTCACTTAAATTAAGTTTACCATTCACCCATACATTTGCTGACAATACCAAACTATGTAGGTTATTAAAAACGAACCTTGAAAGTACAATATTACAAAATAATCTGGATAAGATGTTGTAATGGGCAGACACTTGGCAAATTACATTTAATGTTGATAAATGTAAAGTAATGCACCTAGGATGGAGTAATCCTATAGCTGCATATATATTAAATGGAAGTAAACTCGGGACTACAGAACAGGAGAAGGACTTGGGGATTCTGGTTATAAGTAATCTGAGCAGCAGTACTCAATGCCAAGCAGCAGCTGCAAAAGCAAACAACATTTTAGGGTGTATAAAGAGAGAGATTAAATCCCGTGATCCCAACGTATTATTACTCTTCTATAAGTCACTTGTAAGGCCACATCTAGAATATGGGATCCAGTTTTGGGCTCCACATTTTAAAAAGGATATTAAGAAGTTGGAGTCAGTTCAAAAGCGAGCAACTAGATTATTCAAAGGAATGGAAGGCCTCCCATATGATGAGAGGTTGAAAAAGTTGGATTTGTTTAGCTTAGGCTACATTCACATTTCCGTCAACTTGTATCAGTCACGATCCGCGGTTTTGGTAAACAACGGAATCCGTTTGGCGGATTCTGTTGTTCCCATAGACTTGTATGAGCGGCGGATTGTGACTGATGATGCTGCGTTGCATCCTCCGCCCAACTAATCAGTCGTGGAACGACTGACCGCCAGGCGGCAGAAACGCAGCCTGTAACGTTTTTTGAGCAGCACAATCCATAGGATTTTGCTGCACATGCTCTCTCTGGCTCCCTGCACACGTAACCAGGGTACACATCGGGTTACTAAGCAATGCGCTTTGCTTAGTTACCCGATATTTACCCTGGCTACGTGTGCAAGGAGTCAGCGCTAAGCGGTGTACGCTGGTAACCAAGGTAAATATCGGGTAACCAAGCAAAGTGCTTTACTTAGTTACCCGATATTTACCATGGCTACGTGTGCAGGGAGCCCGACACTTCCCCGCTTGGCTCCGCCCCCTCCCGCACTCAGCATGTACACACACACACACACTCACCTCACTCACCTGACGTCCTCAGCGCCATGGTCCCGCTCGGCTCCACCCACCCCGCACTCCGCCCCCGCACACATTCTTGGTGGCTGAATGATCAGCTGATCACCTGGCGGCCGGCTGCTGTGAGCGATCAGCTGATCACCCGGCTGCTGTGAGCGATTGGCTGATCACCTGGCGGCCGGCTGCTGTGAGCGATCGGCTGATCACTCGGCGGCCGGCTGCTGTGAGCGATCGGCTGATCACTCTGTGGCCGGCTGCTGTGAGCGATCGGCTGATCACTCGGCGGCCGGCTGCTGTGAGCGATCGGCTGATCACTCTGTGGCCGGCTGCTGTGAACGATCAGCTGATCACTCGGCGGCCGGCTGCTGTGAGCGATCAGCTGATCACCCGGCGGCCGGCTGCTGTGAGCGATTGGCTGATCACCTGGCGGCCGGCTGCTGTGAGGGATCAGCTGATCGCTCTCATTAGCTGCCCGCCGGGAGATCATTTGTTCGCTCTCAAAACCCGGCCAACTAATGAGAGCGATCAGCTGATTGCCCTCTCTTTTACAACGGAAACCAACAATGAATTCTATTCTTGTCATCCGTTGTACAACGCATCAGTCACAAGCGTCAAGCAACGCATGTGACTGATGCAAAACAACGGAAATGTGAACCTAGCCTTAGAAAAAAAAAGACATCTCAGAGGAGATCTCATTTATATGTATAAATACATGTGTGGTCAATATAAAGGACTGGCACATGACTTATTCCTTACAAAGACAATACTAAGGACCAGGGGGCACTCACTGCGAGTGGACGAAAGGCAATTTCAATAGGAAAGGGTTCTTTACAGTAAAGCGGGCTTTACACGCTACGATATATCTAATGAGATTTCGGTGGGGTCACGTTGTAAGTGACGCACATGCGGCATCGTTAGTGATATCGTAGCGTGTGACAGCTATGAACGAGCAGAAATACTCACCTTCTCGTTCATCGCTGACACGTCGCTCATTTTCTAAAAATCGCACATCCTGTTGTTCATCGTACCCGGGGCAGCACACGTCGCTCCATGTGACACCCCGGGAACGATGAACTGCAGCTTACCTGCGGCCACCGGCAATGCTGAAGGAAGGAGGTAGGCGGGATGTTACGTTCCACCCATCTTCGCCCCTCTGCTTTTATTGGTCGGCCACAGTGTGACGTCGCTGTGACGCCGAACGTCCCTGTAGTTCCCTTCAGGAAGTGGATGTTCGCCGCCCACAGCGAGGTCGTATGGAAGGTAAGTACGTGTGACGGGGGTTACAACATTGTGCGACACGGGCAACAAATTGTCCGTGCCGCACAAACGATGGGGGCGGGTGCGATCGCAAATGTGATCGCACGAGAAGTTGTAAGGTGTAAAGAAGCCTTTAGAGTAGTCAGACTGTGGAATGCTCTACCACAAGAGGTAGTAATGGCTGACAATATGACAACTTTTAAAAAAGGGCTGGGTGATTTCCTCAGTACACACAACATTGTCGATTATAAATGATTTAATGACAAACTTCAGTGCCTTATATGGAGAGAAGGTATGCACACCAGTGACTATGTAAGGGGAGTATATGAAAAGCAGAAACTGCTGTGTGAATACTGACATGAAAAATCCAATAGCTATATGTAAGAATGAAAATATGAAAAATGGAATCTGCATTACTGCCATGAACATATGAATAAAGAGAAATTTAGCTATTGAATTGATCAATGCAACAGAGCCCCAATACTACGCCAAAGTATTTTTCTACGTTGGGGTCCCTAGCTAGTGTGTGTCCTCTCATGCAATTAAAAAACTTACCGTGTATGGGAAGCTGAGACCCAGGCTATATATGCGTATAATGTGGACTGGCAATAGGTGTGAGTGGGGCCGGGTTCACAAACGAAAAACTACAAATCAAGCAAGTAATAACGTAGAGAAATAGTTTCTGCTTTTCATATACTCCCCTTACATAGTCACTGGTGTGCATACCTTCTCTCCATATAGTGTAGATTTTTTAGGTTTTTGCACCCAGTTCAGACTCAGAATGGAGTTCCAGACGTTATTTCTTGATTAAACTACAGTGCCTTGTGAAAATATTCGGCCCTCTTGAATTTTTCAAACTTTTCCCACATTTCAGGCTTCAAACATAAAGACAAAAATTTTAATTTTATGGTGAAGAATCAACAAGTGGGACACAATTGTGAAGGGGAATGATATTTATTGCTTATTTTAAATTTTTGTAAAAAATAAAAAACTGAAAATTGGGGCGTGCAATATTATTCGTCCCCTTTACTTTCAGTGCAGCAAACTCACTCCAGAAGTTCATTGAGGATCTCTGAATGATCCAATGTTGTCCTAAATGACTGATGATGATACATATAAGGCACCTGTGTGTAATCACCTGCTCTATGATAGTCTCAGTGTTCTGTTTAAAGCACAGAGAGCATCATGAAGACCAAGGGACACAACAGGCAGGTCCGTGATACTGTTGTGGAGAAGTTTAAAGCCAAATTTGGTTGCAAAAGAATTTCCAAAATTTTAAATATCCCAAGAAGCACTGTGCAAGCGATCATATTGAAATAGAAGGAGTATCTGTTGCGCCCCTGCTGGGACAGTACTTCCAGGTAATCCTAAAGGCCAGAATGAGGTGTGTACGCACAGACACATAGCAACCAGGTCTCCCACACCTTTAGAGGGGACCCTTGGGTAGTCTCCAGAGGGGGGCTAGCTTTCAATTCTTTTCATAAGGTGTAGCGGAGGGGCTGGGAGTTAAAGTGCAGAGGTTGTCAGGAAAGGAGTGTACCGAGTCAGTCTGGTAGTGGTGAGCGGCGGTTGCTAAGAGATACGCCCGCTCACACTAGTCAGACCCTGCGCGGTGTAGTGACAGTTGGCAGGGGAGAATGGTGACTGAGGAGTCAGAAGAAGAGGTGCTCCTGGTGACTAGGCACGCATGGGGTACAGGTCCCTAGAGCAGACTCTAGTGTAACTATCTGCTAAACCTGCTGGTGAGGGGAACTACAAGTACCTCACCAACCATACAAAGTCCGAGCCTCAGCAGCAATGCAGGGACCCATAATGAGATAAAGCCAGAAGCCATCTCACCTGGTCCACGCTGCCGGCAAACGGTCTAAAAAGGGGAGAAAAGGCAGTAGCGACTCCCTGGATAGACCCCCATGGTACTCCAGGTCAGGGGGTTATTCGAACACAGAAGTGCTAGGAAGGCAAGCTAACCTGTTACCCTCAGACTGGCCTGAAGGAGCTCCTGGTCCTACCTGGTTCATCACAGCAACGCCCGAGTTAGCTCACCATGACATCTCTGTGAGTAAAAATCAGTTAAATGACTTTTGGACTCTGCCTGAGTTATTCTGGGACCCGTTATTCTACACACCTGAGCCCCTGGGGCCTGCCTCACTCACGGGAGGCCACACCATCTGACTGCAGACCCCATCAGCCCCAGAAGCTCATAAAATCTGCAGTGGCGGTCATCCATACCCCTGACCGCAAGCCGTGAGTGGCATCACGACACATACAAAATCTGACATACCTGTTTGCCATATTAAAAGAAGACCCTGTGGCGTCCCTGAAGCTCGATCGATGTTCCTGGGGCGACACATATCATACTACTGAAAATCTACCAAGACCTGGCCGTCCCTCAAAAATTTCATGTCAAACAAGGAGAAGACTGATCAGAGATGCAGCCAAGAGGTGGGAGAGTCTGTCCATAGGACAACAATCAGTCGTACACTGCACAAATCTGGCCTTTGTGGAATAGTGGCAAGAAGAAGGCCATTTCTCAAAGATATCCATAAAAAGTGTTGTTTAAAGTTTGCCACAAGCCACCTGGGAGACACACCAAACATGTGGAAGAAGGTGCTCTGGTCAGATTAAACCAAAATTGAACTTTTTGGGCACAATGCCAAACGATATGTTTGGCGTAAAAGCAACACAGCTCATCAGCCTGAACACACCATCCCCACTGTCAAACATGGTGGTGGCAGCATCATGGTTTGGACCTTCTTTCCTTCAGCAGGGACAGGGAAGATGGTTATGCCACGCCCCAGGGCTATGGGGTACTCGGTTCCGGGCCTGGTTTCTCTGGTAAATGTCACAGGTGTAGTGGCCGGTGCCCGGTTCCATGACCCTGGGGAGGTCGCTTTTAAAAAGGGAATATTTACAGGGATTATAATAAAGTTTTGTTGTGATGTCCCTTGCGGGTTGTGGCTATATGGATGGAGCCACCGCTGCACAGTGTCTCACTGCTGGAGCCGGTGTTAATGGCAGCCTGGATGTTGTGGCCCTCCGCACGTAGGGCTAGGCCCTAGTGGATAAATGATAGTATTTGATGTTTAAGTCCATTCCAATACCGGGGCGTGGAAAGAAGGTAGATCACACAAGGGATTGCAGTGTAACTGGCTCTTTACTGACGATGGTGATGCTTGCAACCCGATAGAGGCTGGTCCTCACCACTGGTCCACTTAGTTCCAGTTGATATGGTGACCTGGTGGCTTACTTCCCCTGCACAGTCTCTAGTTGGTGGGTCCCCGTGGCTTGGAGCGTCTGGGGTTCCCCTCCTGGTTGTCTTTCAGTCTTAAGGCCCCGTCACACTAAGCAACATCGCTAGCAACATCGCTGGTAACGAACAACTTTTGTGACGTTGCTAGCGATGTTGCTGTGTGTGACATCCAGCAACAACCTGGCCCCTGCTGTGAGGTCGTTGGTTGTTGCTGAATGTCCTGGGCCATTTTTTAGTTGTTGCTGTCCTGCTGTGAAGCACAGATCGCTGTGTGTGACAGCGAGACAGCAACAACTAATGTGCAGTGAGCAGGGAGCCGGCTTCTGCGGAGGCTGGTAACCAATGTAAACATCGGGTAACCAAGAAGCCCTGTCCTTGGTTACCCGATATTTACCTTTGATACCAGCCTCCTCCGCTCTCACTGTCAGTGCCGGCTACTGCTCTGTGCACATGTAGCTGCAGCACACATCAGGTAATTAACCCGATGTGTGCTGTAACTAGGAGAGCAAGGAGCCAGCACTAAGCATTGTGCGCTGCTCCCTGCTCTGTGCACATTTAGCTGCAGCACACATCGGGTTAATTAACCTGATGTGTGCTGTAACTAGGAGAGCAAGGAGCCAGCGCTAAGCATTGTGCGCTGCTCCCTGCTCTGTGAACATTTAGCTGCAGCACACATCGGGTTAATTAACCTGATGTGTGCTGTAACTAGGAGACTGGGGGCTGGTCACTGGTTGCTGGTGAGCTCACCAGCAACTCGTGTAGCCACGCTCCAGCGATCCCTGCCAGGTCAGGTTGCTGGTGGGATCGCTGGAGCGTCGCAGTGTGACAGCTCACCAGCAACCTCCTAGCAACTTACCAGCGATCCCTATCGTTGTTGGGATCGCTGGTAAGTTGCTTAGTGTGACTGGACCTTTAGCCCAAACGGCAAGCAGTTTGAACCCTGCTGGGTTGGTTCGCTGTTCATGGTCCCCAGTTCTCCCATCACTGCTGGGCCCCGAACTTTAAGGTCGGTGAGGTCCTGGATGGTCCCCTCACTGTGCAGATTTTATCAGGTCTGCCTGGAGTATATTCCTGACCTAGGGCTCTAAACCCCATTGGTGCTATGGTTCCGAGAACTGCACTCTCCTTTGTCTTAATGCAGAATCCACCCTCCATGGTTCTGGGATCCTAACTACTGGTATTTCTTCCATCAGCACTAAAATCCTAACCACACCTCACACCACACCCTGTCAGGCACACCAGTGGGCGGTCTAGCTGGAATAAGGGCGCCTGCCTGGGAGTCAGGCAGACTGGTGGGAGGGATTGAGTTAGTTCTTAGAGTAGCCCTCAAATAGTGAGGAGCTGAGTAGCCCTTTTATTCGAGAGGCCACTGAGCCCCGGGTCCGGGGACCCTCAAGCCACAGCAAAACCCCCAGATCCGAGCAGTCCAACTGCTGCAGGGGCGGAACAGATGCAGTTCCCTGTAGCTCCTGATGGCTTCAATCAGGGGCACTACATTTAAAATTGATGGGAAGATGGATGGAGCCAAATACAGGACCATTGTTGAAGAAAACCTGTTGGAGTCTGCAAAAGACGTGAGACTGGGAAGGAGATTTCTCTTTCAACAAGACAATGATCCCAAACATAAAGCAAAATCTACAATGGAATGGTTCACAAATAAACATATCCAGGTGTTAGAATGGCCAAGTCAAAGTCCAGACCTGAATCCAGTCGAGAATCTGTGGAAAGAGCTGAAAACTGCTGTTCACAAATGCTCTCCATCCAATCTCACTGAGCTCAAGCTGTTTGGAAAGGAAGAATGGGCAAGAATTTCAGTCTCTCGATGTGCAAAACTGTTAGAGACATACCCCAAGCGACCTGCAGCTGTAAACGCAGCAAAAGGTTGCGCTACAAAGTATCAACTTAAAGGGGACTAATAATATTGCACTCCCCAATTTTCAGTTTTTTATTTTTTACACAAATTTAAAATAAGCAATAAATTTCGTTCACCTTCACAATTGTATCACACTTGTTGTTGATACTTCACATGACATTAAAATTTTTATCTTTAAAGCCTGAAATGTGGGAAAAGGTTGAAAAATTCAAGTGGGCCAAATACTTTCGCAAGCCACTGTATATAATTGGTTGGGGAAGGTTGAAGTAGATGGACCTAGGTCTTTTTTCAACCTATGTAACTATGTAACCCTTCAACCCTGAGCCTATTTTCACCTTCATGACCTGGCCATTTTTTTAAATTCTAACCAGTGTCACTTTATGCGGTAATACCATGTTTTTCCAAAAATAAGACCTCCCCCAAAAATAAGCCCTAGCAGGGATTTTCAGCATTTTCGGAGCAAGGCTTAAATATAAGCCATCCCCCGAAAATAAGCCCTAGTCGCGGATCAATAATGAAATGTCTGTGCAGCTAAAAAAGTTACAGATACTGCAGGACACTTCATTACCGTATATACAGTGGGCACCCTGTAATCACACTCACCCGACGCTGAGCGGCAGGACCTGCAGTGAGTGCACCGCCGTACACATCAGATCTCACACACACACATCAGATCTCATACGCACACATCAGATCTCACACACAAACATCCGATCTCACACACAAACATCGGATCGCACACATAATCAGATTGCACACATAATGAGATCGCACACACAAACACCAGATCACACACACATTGGATCGCACACATACTCACCACATCCAGCGACACCGATCTCTTCTACCGGCAGAATCCTGAGAGGCAGTGCGGTGGAGCGCAAGGACCTGCCGCAACAGGACCTGTGGCCGGACACATGACTTCCTCTCATCATTCCCTGTGGCCGGAAGCGGTGGATGTGATGTGATGTGAGTGTGCAATCTGCTGTGTGTGTGTGTGTGTGATCTGCTGTTTGTGTGTGTGTGTGTGTGTATGATCTGCTGTGTGTGTGTGATTGTGTGTGCGATCTGCTGTGTGTGTGTGTGTGTGTGTGTGTGTGTATGTCAGCATGTCTGCCAGCAGCAGGGGAGGACAGCGTGCAGCACCCACTGGAGATCACAGGGAGGACCTGGCAGCCATGCAGACGTTCAGGTCTGGTAAGTATGAGTCTCCTTGGATGTGGGGGGTCTGCTTTTTTGTGTTTCTCCAAGAATAAGACCTCCTCCAAAATTAAGCCCTAGTGCTTTTTTGGGGGGCAAAAAAAAATATAAGACAGTGTCTTATTTTTGGAAAAACACGTGTAGCTCTGGAACACTTAGGCTATGTGCCCACGCTGCGGATTTTGCGCGGATTTTGCCGCGGATTTGCCGCGGATTTACCGCGGATTTTCCGAAAATCTGCAGCAGCGGCACTTCCAAGCCATTTAAATGGCATTTTGGAAATGCTGTGTCCATGCTGCGGATTTTTCCACGGTGGATTTGCCGCGGATTTTGATCCGGAAAAATCTGCAGCATGTCAATTATTGTTGCGGATTTTGGTGCAGATTTTGGGTATAGAATGGGGAAAAAAAAAAAAAAATCAGCATCAAAATCCGCGGCAAATTCGCGGTAAATCCGCGGCAAATCCGCGGCAAAAATAAGGTGCGGATTTGCCACGAAAGTCGCGGATTTTCATGCAGAAAAATCCGCAGGTACATTCTACCGTGGACACATAGCCTTAAGGCTACTTTACACACTGCGATATCGGACCCCCATCTGTTGCGCGACACGGGCATATCGCTGCCCGTGCCGCACAACATCGCCCAGAGCAGTCACACATACTTACATGTCCGGCGACATCGCTGTGACCGGCGAACCGCCTCCTTTCTAAGGGGGCGGTCCGTGCAACGTCACAGCGACGTCACTGAAACGTCACTGAACCGCCGCCCAATAGCAGCGGAGGGGCGGAGATGAGCGGGACGTAGAGATGTTTGTCAGTCCTGCGGCTTCACACACAGCTTCACACACAGCGATGTGTGGAGCTGCAGGAACGACAAACAACATCGTACCTGCGGACGCACCGACATTATGAAAATGTACGACGTAATACAGATCAGCGATTTTTGACTGTTTCACACTCGTTCATCTTCTCTCTTAGGCTTTACACGTTGCGACATTGTTACCAGCGCTGAATGTGTGTCACTTTCGATTTGACCCCGACGATATTGCAGTAGTGATGTTGCAACGTGCAAAGTACCCCTTAGACGTTTATCAGCAATTTCTCATTTTTCCAACAAAATTTACAAAGACATTTTTTAGGGACAGCATCACATTTGAAGTGACTTTGAAACGCCTAGGTGACAAAAAATACCCAAAAGTAACACCATTCTTAAAAACTACACTCCTCAAAGTGTGCTTCACAGAAACTAAAGCAATGTGGAAGTAAAAGATGAAAACTTTACTTTTCCCCACAAAAATGTTAGTTTAGCCCCAAAGTTTGGATTTTCACAAGTGTAAGGCTCTGTGCACATTAGAAAATGGAATTTTCTTAAGAAAATTCCAGACCCTCTGAAAGATTCCCGCACCTGCGGTAAAAAAAACAACAGCAAAATCCACATGCGGATTTGCCGCGGTTTGGTGCGGTTTTGGTGCGGATTTCGTACGGATTTGCTGCGATTTTTCCGCAGGTTGGTCCCTGCAGGTTTTTACCATTATCTATGGCATAAAATGCAGGTACCTTCGGAAATTAAGTGACATGCACATGAATTCCGCAGCGGAAATTCCGCGGTGAGAAAAAAAACGCAGTGTGCACACAGCATTTTTTAATCCTCATAGATTTTGCTGGAGAATGACTGGAGAAAGGTTATCAACATTTTCTGCAGCATTCCTTCAGCAAATTCCGTGGCAATTACGCGGGTAAATCCGCAGCGTGCGTAAAGGGCCTTACAAGAGAAAGTGAACCATTCATTTTGTCGTGCAATTTTTCTTGAGTACACCGATACCTATATGTTGTGGAAAACAACTGTTTGGGTGCATGACAGGACTAGAAAGGAGTGCTGTTTGAATAACGTTGAGCTATGAAAATGAAAAATCAGATTTTTACCACAAAAATTTAGCTTTAACCCCAAATCTTTCATTTTAACAAGGGTTACAGGAAAAAATACCCCATGCAATTTGTTGTGCAATTTCTCCTGAGTATGCCAATACTGCATATGTGGTGGAAAACTACTGTTTGGGCACACACAGGCTTGGAAGGGAAGGAGTGCCATTTCCCTTTTTGAATGTAAAATTGGTTGAAATCATTAGGAGACGCCATGTCACAATTAGAGAACACCTGGTGTGCCTAAGCAGTAGATCCCCCCACAAGTGACCCCCATTTTGGAAATGAGTCCCCTCAAGGAATTTATCTAGATGTTTGTTGAGCATCTTGAACAACCAGATGCTGATGTTAGGAGACTGGGGCTCCTAAACTGGCCCTCAGGCTAGGGGAGCCTTAGCTGTCCCTGTTCCCAGAGATATGTTTGATGGTTACGATGTCTGGGCCGCCTTTCTACCCCTGCTCCTGACCAGCCCTGACCTAGTACCCCCTTACTCTCTACTCCATGGGGTGTGAGACAGGAGTGTGTAAACACCAACAGTGATATGGAAACAGGGGAACCAAAACTCTGTCACACAATATACTCAAACAGAGTAATCAAACGACAAGTGTTAAGGAGGAAAACTAAAGTAGGGAGGAAATATCCAGACAACAGGAGGAATTCCACTGCACACCAAACAACACACAGTACATCACCATACTGGAAAACAACAGTGCAAGGGCCGATGTAGCAGAAAGCTATTGTCGGAAATGAAGACAAAATCCTTCATCTTAAAAAGGCAGGGAGTACCAGTGATAGGTCTTCCACAACATGCGATTAAAAAGGTAATCAGCATGCAAGCAGAAATTAACTCCTGCTAGTCAGATCATCAATGAACACCCGAATATTTTACTATTCACCCATTAGCAATCATTACCTCTTGCCTCCGCAGCCGATTTTTGTTTTTACTTTTCCTTCTTCCACTGGCCACAACTTTTTATTATTTCATTAACATAGCTGTATGAAAGTTTGCTATTTGCAGGATAATTTGCAGTTTTTGTTTGCTTTTTTTCTGCATTCATTGTACAGTAAAAATGAGTTTTCATTATGATTTTCCAGATCAATGCAATTAAAAAAAAAATAGATACCAAACTTGCAGGTTTTTTTCTTATTTAAATGGTGGGAAAAAAATCCAAAAGTTTGGAACAAAAAAATGTTGGTTCTGTCTTGTTTTAACATGGCATACTAACAGTTTTTTTGAAAATAATTTTGCGTATAGACTGAAAAGCAAACGTTTAACAATGTTTTGAACTTTTGACTTTTGGTCTCCATATCTCACCATCGACTACAACTTTGAGACTGTCTTCATTCATTTCATAGACAATCATCTTGGCTATTTCATACATAAACTTGAATTGCAACTATTTAGCATATGATTAGTTATACAGATTCTTGTCATGTCACAGCATTGTTACTGTTTTGCTCCTAAAAATATATAAATTTACATTTTTATTATTCTGTTTGCATTTTGTAAATCCACCTTTGGCTTTCAATACTACCTGAATCCTTCTGGGCATATTCTTGATTAGATTCAAGCATGTCTTGACCTAAATTTGATACCAGGTCTCTTCTACACATTCCCAATGTTGGTGCATACTAGTTGACTCACTTGGGTATACATACAGCTTTTTCTTCAACTCTACCCACAAGCGTTCGATTGGGTTGAGATCTGGGAACTGTGGGGGCCAATCCATTACAGTATTGAATTGATGATGCCCTACATTTTTTTAATTCACTTTTTTCTCTATCTCATTTTGTTTTTGAGATAAAAATGCTAACTCCATTGTTTTCCACCAGGTGGCGCTATAGGTGGTTTCATTGTATAGCGCATGGATACTTTACTATACCTAGACACCACTTCTATGCCTATAGCTGCTGCCATTCTCAAGTTAATGGCGGTGGACAGGATATAGGTGGACACACTATATACTACACTGTACCATAGTATAGTAAAAATCACAGTCCCCTATAAAGCTCTGCCACCTCAGTTTCACAGAAGTACAAATATGGCAGTGATGAGAGCATTTAGCGGGCCCTTGGCTACCATGGTAACCAATCTGTGTTCTAGGATTATATCATGGAAGCCAGTATAAGGATAGATTGACAGCTGCACCTACACGGTTAATCATAACAATTGGAGTTCCAGCGGCTAGTAGACACAAACAGTGGCTATGTAACCCTCCTGAGGCTATCCCCCCCCATGATGGGTGCTAAATAGAAATAATGGTCTGTCTATAATGTTACTTAATTTCTGTTGTACTGTATTTGTCAACTGGACCCGGTGATTTGTTAGATTTGGGCTCATTCACACAGAAAATATCAGTTATGTCCGTGTGATGTTGATATGCATAACAGGAAGAAAACAGACAACACTAGCACTAATGCAAGTCAATGTGGTAGTCCACATGTACATTTTTACACATGAACTGAGGGTCTGTGTGTAATAAACCGCCACATGTACTGCTTTCGTCCATATCCCAGATCAGACATGCCCATTCAAAGCCAATGGGTGCGTAAAAAATGGATCACATACGGGTTACAGTATGTTTTGCGTTCTTCATAGATCTATTACAATTATTATGACAAGAAACTGCAGTTGTCCTTTTTTATTTATTAAATTGTTCATGTAAAAAATGCATCGCATACAGATGTAAAAATTGGACATAGGGATACAGCACAGATATGAAAAACAGACACATGGAACATGATACAGATGGAAAAGCAGATTTTTTTCACAATGAAAAATGGATGATTTTTGCATACACTTACCTGACATTAAGCAGGTGACATTCAGTGAAAAAGTTATGGTCATGGGATTTTACCGTAAAGCTTAAGACTTTTTTTATGGTAGAGTGGCCTTTCTCTTATCCTCTTTCACCATATCACCCACATTATTTTTAAGGTGAGCAACTATATCATTTTGGAATCTCTTATGTAGTTGCAGAATATTTTTCAAATCAGTTTTACATTCTTTGGCAATGAGTCTCTCTCTGTTTCAATCATTGATGCATTTGTTGATAGCGCTTTTCCTTCTTTTCCGTATAGAATTCTTTGAGCATCAACTGTCATTTCACACCTCAGTGAACAGTGCCAAAGACATTACGACCTCACACACTACCGCTGAGATGAATGCACGATTCCTAAGCACTATGTACATGTAGTAATCTACATGACACGATGTACCGCCCCACGGCTATGGGATACTCGGTCCTGGGTGGTGTACTACTGGGACGGGTCACTGAGTGGCCGTTGCCCAGTTCCGTGACCCTGGGGGTTGCTTTAAAAGGGTTTATGTACAAGAGAATATTTAATAAAGTTTATGTCGTGAAGCCAATTGCGGGTTTCGGTTATGGAGATAGAACCGCTGCTGCACAGTCTCTCCGCTGGGGCTGATGTTGACAGCAGCCTGGATGTTGGGCCTTCCGCAAGTAGGGCCGGGGCCCCAGGGGGTAGGTGATGGACTTAGGCGCGGAAAGAAGGTAGGCCACACAAGGGATTACAGTGTAACTGGGTTCTTTACACACAGCAGGTTGGTCACTGGTACCCGGAGGAAGGCTGGTGTTCACCGCTAGTTCCCTTAATTCCAGTGCTGGGTTGGTGACCTGGTGGCTTCTTTCCCCTGCACCTTTCTCAAGTTGGTGGGTCCCCGTGGCTTGGAACGTCTGAGGGTCCCCTCCTGGTAGTCTCTCAGTCTCTGGTCCATACGGCGGGCAGTGTGAATCCTGCAGGGTCGATGTTCCGTTCCGTTCCCTGGTTCTCCAGTTACTACTGGTGCCCTTGAACTTCTAAGGTTAGTGAGGTCCTGGATGGTCCCCTCACTGTGCAGATTTTATCAGGTCTGCCTGAAGCGTTTACCTGACCTAGGGCTCTGTACCCCGTCGGTGCTGTGGTTCCGAGAGTACTCCACTGGCAACCAGACGCCTGGGCCCTCAGGTCACCATTACATTCCCTGTCAGTGCGGTTACGTCCGTCTCTTCTCACTTCCACTTACTAACTGTCTGACTGTCCGTCCCCTCTCACCTCGTCTAGTGGACTGGATCAGCTCCACCGCTGGGTGGCCATCCGTTGGGTCCAACTCTAGCCTGTCACCAGTCCTTGGGGATGGGGAAAACTGGGATTTTGGTGTGTTTTGCTGTTACCGGCACTGGTCTTCCAGGTCCCTGGAGGTAGGCCCTGCGTCATTGACAGGATAAAAAAGAGGAAAAGGAGCCATCACAATCTGAAATTGGCATGCATCATATAAAAAGTGCAAATTCACAGATTTATTCCAACTGTACTATAATTAAAAAAATGAGATTTTTAGCAAATAATTGATCAATTCTTTGAGCCACTCCTGCCAACGTCACGGCAAATCTCAATAGGGGGGTCCTAACCTATATTATGTATTTCATGTGCCATGCGGCCTCCTAGATAAAAATCTCTCTCTCTGCTTGGTTGTAGTTATGCTACAAATGTCTGGTGGCTGGTCACCAACATGCTATGCACGCCTGATCTTGGTTTGCAATATATTCCTCCTGTTGGTAGCTGTTCACATTCAGTTGCCTCACCCTTTCCACAGGCATTGCTAATTAAGCACCATACTTGGATCTGGTCCACCTTTATCAATGGTTGCTGTCTGGCACTGGGAGGGTCAGTTCTGATATAGTCCTGGTATGTGTAGAGCTTGCTCCACATGCTGGGACCTGGGCTGGCCTCTATCCACAATTGCCTCTTTTGCAACATAGAAGCGGTTATATATACAGGTTACAGGTATGTGTGCTCCATTATGGTTCTGCTTTTAACTTTATCAAGGAGGCCGCATGGCACATGAAATACATAATATAGTGTAGGACCCCATCTATTGAGATTTGCCGTGACGTTGGCAGGGGTGGCTCAAAGAATTGATCAATTATTTGCTAAAAATCTCAATTCATATTATAGTACAGTTGGAATAAATCTGTGAATTTGCACTTTTTATATGACGCATGCCATTTTCAGATCGTGCTGGCTCCCCTCTCTCTCTGTCTTTGACAGGATGCAGTACCTTGTAGTGCCCTGATGGGTTCAGGGGTGCTACAACAGCACGGTGGATCAGTGGTTAGTCTGCAGTCTTGCAGCGCTGGGGTCCTGAGTTCAAATCCCACCAAGGACAATATCTGCAAGGAGTTTGCATGTTCTCCCAATGTTTGCGTGGGTTTCCTCCAGGTGCTACGGTTTCCTCCCATACTCCAAAGACATACAGATAGGGAGTCTAGATTGTGAGCCCCAATGGGGACAGTGTTGCCAATGTATTTAAAGCGCTGTGGAATTAATAGTGTGACACCCCAGACTAGCCAGGTAGTCACAGTTAGGCCCTTGCACAAACACCCTTCCCCTAATAAGGTAAAAACACAAACATCAGTTTTAGAGGTGAAAGGGAGTAGTAGCAAAGTGTCAATGTCTGTCAGGGGTCTGGGTCGTAGCCCAGATACCCTGTGGCCAAGAGGCAGACGGTGGTTGCCGCCTGCATTAACCGGGAAGACGACTGGTGGAACCGTAAGGGACCAGGACAGGGTAGTGGCCCGTCGGTACCGAACCGGGGAACCAACTGGAAACCGGAGCACCAGGAGGGGTACTCAGACCCAGAACGAGGTCCAGAAGCCACTGGACCACGTAGAATTTACTGATTAAGGTCTAGACCTTAGGTCCTTTCCCGTCCCAAGACCTGAAAGACAGCAACAGCCCACCGAGGGGGATAGAAAGCCACCACACAGGCAGAGAGATCCCACGGGCCAGCGCTTGCGTGCAAATGGGTTCCCCGACACACATCAAGCCGGGGAGCGGACTACCATTGTTGAAGCATAGGCAGTCAAGTTCTACAAAAAGAGGTGCAGGAGAAAGGCGGGAACCACCAACCTGGTGGGGGAACAGACGCAGCCGGCTGAGGGCACCGACCACCATCCTTTTTGGTTTACCAGAGACTCCGGTGTATTTGTCAAAGTGAGTACACCAGTGCCCTCGGGCTGCGCACCGCACCGCACTAATACGCCCGCACCTCGCAACCTCCGGGCCCCGGGACCATCACCCCATACCCACGGAGGGGTCAACACCAGGCTGCACAACACCGTCCCCGGGAGCCTAGTTAACGACAGCGGTGGTGTCCACACTCACCACAACCCGTGGGTGGCGTCATGAACTTACATCCCTAAACACCACGGCCTTGGCCGTGAACCTCCCCCCCAGAAATCCCCTCACGTAGCGCCAGCCTCCCTTCAGAGCAACGTGACCCCCGGGTCCGGAGGCGCTCGAGCCACCCACCAAACGAGCCCGGATCTGAGCGGCTCGGCTGCGGCCAAGCGCGGGGCGGTACAATAGCGCTATATAAATGAAAAAATATATTATATTTATCTAACTAACAAAACACATGCATGCTATATGTCGACTGTGCACATATCTCAGCAGGTGTGTGAGTCAAAAATCATCAGCATCACTCTCCTCTAGGGATGAGCAAACCTGAAAGTTTGGAGTTCGTACCGAACTACGACTGAACGCAGACTTTTACCTGTACAACCGGTTCCTGTTTGGATTTGTCATTCGAATAAAGCTTTTTGAAAGGTTGCAGAGCAGACAATCAACAAGCTTTTTCTGTGTATCATAGCCATGTCAATTATTGGCTTGTCTGTGATTGGCTGGCACACCACTGAAAAAAACAAAAAGGATGTGAGCTCCAGCCCTTTTTTTGATAGCCAGCACAAGTAAAGCAGCAGCTACAGGCTGCAACCCCCAGCCTTCGGCTTTACCATGGCTGGTTATCAAAAATTGAAAGTATCCCATGCTGTCTTTAATAAATAATTAAAAAAGCGATGTAGGTCCCCCCCCCATTATTTTATAACCAGGTGTCTGACAGGTGGGGGCTAGTATTATTAGAGCGAGAAGGGCCATGGTCATTGACCCCCCCAACCTAAAAATACTACCTGCAGGCGCCTCAGAATTGTAGCATCCATAAGATGCAACATTTCTGGAGCTTTACCCGACTCATCCCTATTTCTCTGATGCAGCGGCAATCAGGGTAATATATGGGGTTGATATCAGGTAGTATTGGTTTGTCAAAACTCACAAAGGTTAGTAATGGGTAGGGGTATATAAGACACCACCATTACTAACCTGTAAGTCAAAAGAAATAAACAGATAGACATCGAAAAATCATTTATTTGAAATAAAAAACACATACACTCCTGTTCACCCCTATATTAACCCCCAAAACACTCCTGCAGGTTCAAAGTAATCACCATGGCATCCCCCAATGATCCCAGCTCAGCTACATCCGGAGTATAGAGTGACAGAAAACATGCCCAGTGACTGCAGACTTTAGAAAACACTGACATCCGCGGGGACCTGGCTGTGAGAAGTGGTGATGCCACTGAGTTCACCGCAGGTCACAGCTGGGTTACCATGGTACCAACTGTAACCGCCAGTGAACCCACCACCGGATTACCGAGCTGCCAGATTGCATTACACTGTGGCACAGCAGTCCAGCAATACGGCAGTCAGGTCACTGGAGTTCTGACTGGGGTCTCCTCTTGGCACTCAGTGAAAGTTGAACCTGCTCCTGGATTACTGGACTGCTGTGCGGCCGTGTCTTGCAATCCAACAGTCCGGCACATGGTTCAGCTGAGTTCACTGAGGGCAGCGGGAAGCCCCCAGTGTGAGTTCCTGACTGCTGAATTGCCGTATTGTGGGACACGGCAACACAGCAGTCACATCACCAGAGTTCACACTGGGTGCTTCCCTGCTGCCCTCAGTCAACTCAGTTGAACCAGCTGCTGGATTGCCAGATTGTTGGATTGCGGAATATGGCCACATAGCACACTGGCAATCCAGCAGCTGATTGAACTGTCATTGAGGGCAGCAGGAAGCCCTCAGTGTGAACTCCGGTGATCTGACTGACGGATTACTGCACTGCTGTGCCGCCAAGTCCCACAAACTGGCAGTCTGGCAATCCGGCAACGGGTTCATGGGAAATCACAGCTGTGACGTCTGATGAACTTACCAATGTCAAAGCTTCTCATAGCAGGTCCCCGTGGCAGTCAGTGTTTACCAAAGTTTGTAGTTAGTGGTTGCATTGTCTATCACTGCCGCCTCTGAATGTAGCAGAGCCAGGATTGTCGTGGGACAACATGTAAAAAATGTCGGACCTGCAGGTGAGTGTGTTGAGAGTTAATAAAGAGGTGAAATAGGGTGGGTGTAATTTTTATTTCAAATAAAGGATTTTTCTATATGTTTATTTCTTTTAATTTACTGTAGTAATGGGAGTGTCTCATAGACCCCTACCAATTACTTACCGAGCTTGATGACAACTGTGATATTTGATAAATTACAGCTATCATTAACCCCATATATTACCCTGATTGCCAACTTACCATGGCAATCGAGATGAGCAGGGTTAATCGCCAGAATTGGGTCATCTTATGGATGCGCCAATTCTGGGGCAGCTGTGGGCTAGTATTTTTAGGCTGGGAGAAGCCAATAACTATGGCCCTTCCAACTGTGATAATACCAGCCCCCACCTGTCAGCTTTAACAAGGCTAGATATAAAAAATGGAGGGGGTCCTTTTTATTATTTATTTATTTATTTAAATAATTTTAAAAATCCCCCCTATTTTTGATAACCAGCCCATAGCTCTTTGGGTTGCAGCCCATAGCTGACACAGAGGATAGGGGCGTCAATTATTGCAGTGTGCAACCAATCACCACAGATGGCACAGAAGATGGGTGGGGGAAGAAATAAATATTCATGAAGCTTAATGAGTGGGCCCAGAAAAGAGTCTGACTGCAATATTATCTTCTGGGGAACACAGTATATATAACTGTCTTCCTCTTACCCCCATTTAGCTTCCTTTAGTAGTCGCTAAAGGCTGCTTTACACGCAGCGACATCGCTAGCAATGTCGCTGGTGAAAGCACCCACCCCAGTCGTTTGTGCGTCAAGAACAAATCGCTGCCCGTGGCGCACAATATTGCTTGGAAGCGTCACACGTACTTACCTTCCTAGCGACGTCGCTGTGGGCGGCGAGCAACCTCTTTTTTAAGGGGGAGGTTCGTTCGCTGTCACAGCGATGTCACACAGCGCCCTGCCAATAGAAATGGAGGGGCGGAGATTAGCCGCATTAACGACACGCCCACCTCGTTGCCGGAGGACACAGGAAGGCTGTTGTTCATCATTCCTGGGGTGTCACACGTAGCAATGTGTGCTGCCTCAGGAACGACGAACAACCTTCATCCAGAACAAGGAACTATATTTGGGAAATGAACGACGTGTCAACGATCAACAATTAGGTGAGTATTTCTGATCGTTAACACTCGCTCATAGGTGTCACACGCAACGATGTCGCTAACGACGCCGAATGTGCGTCACGAATTCCGTGACTCCGACGACATATCATTAGCGATATCGTTGCGTGTAAAGCCCCCTTTAGCCCTTAGTACGACCATTTTAGAGCACAGAATTTCTTGTACCCATTGACTTATATGGGGTTCATTGTCTGGGGTCAAGTTCGGTTCTCGAACCAAACATTTTTTTTAGTCCATGTGAATTTGGAGAACCTGAAGATCTACAGGTCCACGCACTTCTACTCACCTCCAATTCGGAAGTGAGCCTGTAAATTATATATGTCACCCTCAAAATGTCTTCCTATTTTCTCAGTGTCTACGTTATCCTATCCATACCCTGTATCAGATGTACATCATTATTACAGTATATCAATAACAATAATAATATTATTAATAGTATTAAGTAATCTCTCTGAAAAGATTGTAGAGGAAAGTGTTTAGTAAGAGGTAGACTGTTGATTAGAGATTAGGGAGTTTCAGTAGTGTAGACATGAATGAATCAAAGCAACAGTAAAGCGGGCTTTACACGCTGCGACATCGCTAATGCGGAGTCGTTGGGGTCACGGATTTTGTGACGCACATCCGGCCGCATTAGCGATGCCGTTGCGTGTGACACCGATAAGCGATTTTGCATCGTTGCAAAAACGTGCAAAATCGCTAATCGGCGACATGGGGGTCCATTCTTAAAAATCGTTACTGCAGCAGTAACGAAGTTGTTCCTCGTTCCTGCAGCAGCACACATCGCTGCGTGTGACGCCGCAGGAACGAGGAAGCTCTCCTTACCTGCCTCCCGGCCGCTATGAGGAAGGAAGGAGGTGGGCGGGATGTTACGTCCCGCTCATCTCCGCCCCTCCGCTGCTATTGGGCGGCGGTTCAGTGACGTTTCAGTGACGTCGCTGTGACGCCGCACGGACCGCCCCCTTAGAAAGGAGGCGGTTCGCCCGTCACAGCGACGTCGCCGGACAGGTAAGTATGTGTGACGGCTGTTGTGCAGCACCGGCAGCGATTTGCCCGTGTCGCGCAACAGATGGGGGCGGGTACCCACACTAGCGATATCGGGACCGATATCGCAGTGTGTAAAGTAGCCTTAAGAGTTTTTGCAGTGTGAATGGTAAGGAAAGGTCGGGTACTACAGATATTTGTGATGTGAAGGTGAGATTAGCAAACAAGTGATTGGGTACAGTCAGTAAAGGAAAGGTTAGAGTCAAATATAATCCCAAGACAGTGAACATGCTGCTTAGAAGTTTTGAAAGAACCACAAATGGAAATGGCAATATCAGGATTAGGTAGGTCAGTAGAGGGAGAAAACACAAGTAGTTCAGTCTTAGAAAAATTAAGTTTCAAATAGAGGGAGAAGAAGATGTTAGAGATTGCAAAAAGACAGTCGCTGAAATTTTGTAGTAATGTGGGGGTGATGATGTCGCGGGCGGGGAGGACACCGTCGCTGCTGAGCTCTTGCTAACGCTTGGGTCCGGCGCTGCTGCGGCTGCTGCTGCTCGGTGGCTCGAGCGGTGGGCCGGATCCGTGGACTCGAGCGGCGCTCCTCGCCCGAGAGTGAAAGGGGTGGTTGATTTGGGGGATTTAGTCCGTGACGCCACCCACGGGTCGTGGTGAAGATGGGCACCACCGCTGCTGGTGACGGGGATCCCGGGAGCGATGGTAGGGAGCAGCTGGGATGTTGTTTTCCCCCTCCGTGGGTAGGGGTCGGTGGTCCCGGGGCCCGGTGATGTGATGGGGAGGCAGGATAGCCGAGATGCAGGGTTGCAGGGGCAGCGCGGCGCGGTGCCGGATGGCACTGGTGTACTCACTCAGGCAGTCAATCACAGAGTTTCTGGTAAACCAAACAGCTGGATGGACGGGTCCCGCAGCCGGCTGTAGTGTCTCTCCCCGGAGAGGTGATGGCGGCTGTCTTTCCCTGCACCTTGATGTTCTCGTTTGACTACTATGGATCCCCAACGGTAGTCCGCTCCCCGGTGTATGGATGCTGGAGGAGCCCGTTTGCCCGCAGGCGCTAGCCCTTGGGTCTCTAGCCTTAGGCGGTAGCTGTATACCCTCACGGTGTGGGCGGTTGCCTTCTATCGGGTCTTTGGTTGTTAAGAAACCCCTGGGGTTCCGGTCACATTCGGATTTGACTATTGTCGGCTGCTCCAAGCCTGGTCGGGGTCCGATGGCCCTGCCTGTGTGTGCTGGCTTCACTTCGCTCCCCGGTTGGTACCGGTGGGCCAACACCCGACCCCGGTCCTATGGTTCCGCGTTGCTTCACCACTCCTGCAGACGGCCACCACCGTCTGCCCACCTTGCTGTCAGTGCCTGGGCCACAAACTCAGACACCCAAATGTTTACTCCTCTCACTTCCACCTCCTGGACTAAACTGACTCTTTTCCCACCTCCAGGCCTGTGAACTCCTCGGTGGGCGGGGCCAACTGCTTGGCTCCGCCCCACCTGGTGTGGACATCAGACACTGGAGGGAGGCAACAAGGGTTTTGTGTTTGGCTGGTGTCCCTGTCTAATGGGGGTGGGGGTGTTTGAGTGTTATCTGTGACGACCTGGCTAGTCCAGGGCGCCACATTCCCCCTTGGTGAAATGCAGACTGTCCGCGGGCTGCCCGTCCATCACCGGTTTTATTTTTTTTTCAAAAGCTGTAAAAATATAAATTAACATATAAACATTTCAAACATAAGCATTTTTGTTAGGACACTTCAAACGTTGCACATATAAAACAAGAACATTTTTAATAATAACAGACGGACGGACGGATGTCTTCCACTCTCCCACCCAAGCAACCTAGGCCTGATGCTGCCCCTAAGAAGTGGGCAGCACCCCTTGACCCCAGTCCAGGTTCAGGCTGCCCGAGCGGGAACGGGTACGGTTACTCGCACCCGGCTGTCATTTCAGGGGACCCCACGTCCTTGGGGGACGCCTGACCCCTGGAGGATGGCCACCGGTCCTGGTGGTGGCCGGGCCCCAGCCTTCTCTGCTGTGGGCCCTTCCTCCAATCTGCCTCTCCGGAGGCGGCAATGGCTTCCATCCCATAAATTATTTACATGCCCACCAGTTCGTGGGTGGCCTGCCAGTTCTCGGCCATGTCCATGAGTAGTCTCTCATGCTGGTGGTAAAACTCAGAAAGTCCCTCCGGGGACAACTTGCCGGCAACAGCTGGGATAATCAGGTAGACAATCAGATGAAGGTCACGGTTGATTAATGTCATTCAATCACATATTTACATACTTAACATATGACACCCCTAAATGGTAGTTTCCCTGTACCTAAGCGAGGGTTGGCCTAGGTTGGGGCGTGTGGATCTTCTGGGCCCAATGCTATCAGTGGAGGGCAAGGGGACAGAAGAGACAGTCAGCTCCTCTTCCTGTCTACTGTGTGGGAACTGCGGAGACTCAGGGGGACTGGGTACAGGTGCAGCCCTGGGCACTGGTTCACCGGCGGTTACTTCCGTCTCCTTTTCCTCCACGGGTTGTGGGAACATTATTACCGGAATAAGCACCGCGCCGTTCTGTGTAGGCCAGTCCGCTTGGAAATCACCCATTACTGTGTGGATCACCTCTTTTTCTTTCTCCCTGGTTGGTCTGGGGGTTGGAACTTCAGCTGCCACCTTCAACGGCGATGGGCACCTCTTCAGGTGGTCCCTGGACACCGTGGCCGAAGTCTTCCCCTGGTCACGATTAATCTGGTAGGCCTTCCCATTCTCCCATTCAGTGAGTTGTATGACATACGGGGCCTTTTCCCACTAGTCATCAAGCTTATGGGTTCTTCTTTTTCGTTTCAGCACTACCTCTCCAGGTTTAAAGGGGCCAGCTGGAGCCCGTCTGTTGAAGTACTGTTCCTGCTGTTCCCGGCTCCGACACAGGTTCCTCTCTACGTACTCCTGGACCTGTCGGTACTGCGCTCTCTGCCGAGTGTCCCATCCAGCAGTCGAAGGGAGGGCTTCTGGAGCTTCCAAGCCCATTTCTAGGTCCACCGGCAACCGGCCTGGCCGGGCTCTCATCAAATACGCTAGTGTACATTTGGTAGAGCTAGAAGGAATGTTATTGTACATATCGACCAGGTCAGGCAGCTTTTCTGGCCACAGGTTCCACTCTTCTAGCGGTAACGTCTTGAGGAGACCCAGGACCAGATGGTTCATCTTTTCACACATGCCATTAGTCTGGGCATGGTAAGGCGTGGTCCGAATCTTCTTGCAGCCATAGAACTGACAGAATTTTTGAAACACCTCTGCTTCAAAAGCTGGGCCCCAGTCGGTAAGCACCCTCTCCGGGTACCCGTACGGTCGGCAGAAATAGGCCTGGAATGCTCTAGCGGCGGTACGGCCGGTCAGGTCCTTGACTGGGACAACCACCATGAATCTTGAATAGTGGTCTACAGTAGTCAGGGCGTAGGTGTACCCACTTCGGCTAGGGGTGAGCTTCACGTGGTCGAGGGCGACCAACTCCAGCGGCTGATGAGTGATGATTGGGCATAGAGGGGCCTTCTGGCTGGCCTCGTCCCTTCTTCTCAGTGCACAGGGACCACACTCTCGGCACCAGGCCTCTACAGACTCCCGCATCCCACTCCAATAGAACCGCTCTCTCAACAGCATCTCCAGCTTTTTCCACCCAAAGTGCCCGGCACCGTGATGGTAAGCCTGTAGGACTGTGGGCACACTAGCCTGTGGAACCACCAGCTGACGAACCTTCTCATGGGTCTTCGGGTCTATCAGTTCCCGATACAGTTTCCCCTGGTCCAGATGTAGCCGGGCCCGTTCTTTCCACAGCCGTTGGGCCTCAGGCAGAGTAGCAGGGTCCAGTCTAGTGGAACCTTGTTCAATCATGGTCTTGACCACTTGGACGGCAGGCGCTTGGTCTTGGGCTTCTTGCCATCCCTGACTGGGCAGCGGGTCCAGGTTCGCCTGCTGCTGCTGGACATGCAACTGCTTGACTGGTGGCCGGTGGAATGCAGGCAGCTCGATTTCTTCGAGATCATCGCCTTCCGGCCCCTCATCCGATTGGTGGGGCATCCGGGATAGTGCGTCTGCGTTGGTGTTCTTGCGGCTGGCTCGGTACTTGATCGTGAAGTCATAATTAGACAGCCTGGCCACCCACCGCTGCTCCAACGCGCCCAGCTTGGCCGTGTTCAGATGGGTTAACGGATTATTGTCCGTATAGGCAGTGAACTTAGCGGCTGCGAGGTAATGGCGGAATAGTTCAGTGATGGCCCACACCAGGGCTAGGAACTCAAGCTTGAAGGGTTCCTCTCCGTGGGCCGGAGTTTTCTGCTGGCATAGGCGATCACTTTCTCCCTTCCGTTCTGGACCTGGGACAGGATGGCCCCCAAGCCTACATTACTAGCATCGGTGTAGAGGATGAATGGGAGGTTATAGTCGGGGTACGCCAGGATTTCTTCCCCGGTCAAGGCCGTCTTCAGCTGTCAGAAGGACTCTTCATGCTTCTCTTCCCATGCCAACGAGGTCCCAGAGGGCCTGCCACCCTTGGTCTGTCCCACGAGGAGGTCTTGCATGGGGGCGGCCATCTTTGTATACCCCTTAATGAAGCGACGATAGTAGCCCACCAGGCCCAGGAACTGTCTCACCTCTCTCACCGTAGTTGGTCTCGGCCAGTCCTGAATGGCAGTGATCTTCTCGGGATCTGGGGCAACGCCTTCCGCGCCCACCACGTGTCCGAGGTACTGCACCCTGGGTTTCAGTAGGTGGCACTTAGAGGGCTTCAATTTCATCCCATATTTGGCTAGGGACGCGAACACTTCAGCCAGATGTTCCAGATGGGCCTCGTACGTCTGGGAGTACATGATCACATCGTCCAGGTACAGTAGGTCCGTTTCGAAGTTGAGATGTCCCAAGCAGCACTCCATCAGCCGTTGGAAGGTTCCAGGGGCATTGCACAGCCCGAACGGCATGCTGTTAAACTCACAGAGTCCCATGGGAGTGGCGAATGCTGTCTTCTCACAGTCCTCTGGCGCGACTGCCACCTGCCAGTACCCGCTAGTAAGGTCGAGAGTAGAGAAGAAGTTAGCAGTTCTCAGTGCAGCTAGCGACTCTTCGATACGGGGAGACGATAGGCATCTTTATGCGTGATTTGGTTGATCTTCCGGTAATCCACACACATTCTCATAGCGCCGTCCTTCTTCTTTACCAGCACCATGGGGGCTGCCCAGGGACTACAACTATCCTGAATGACCCCTGCCTCCTTTATGTTCCTCAACATGTCTTTGGCGCATTGATAGTGTGCTGGCGGAATGGGCCTATACCTCTCTTTGATGGGTGGGTGTAGGCCTGTAGGGATATGGTGTTGAATCCCCTTAATCCTCCCGAAATCTAATGGGTGCTTGCTGAAAACCTGCTCATACTCTTGCACTACCCTGTATACCCCCTCTTTGTGATGCGTGGGTGTGGTTTCAGTACCTATGTGTAGTTCCTGGCACCACCCCTCTAACTGTGCAGAGGGTGTATGGTTACTAACAGGGGATGCCGAGGTAGGAGGGACAGCTTCGTGCATGGTGTGAGGGTCTAAGGTGAGCAACTTGGCGAGGGTAGCATAACGGGGGAGCCTGACTTCCTCCTCTCCACAATTCCGCACTCTTACAGGCACTCTCCCCTTTTTAACGTCAACCACCCCTCTGGCCGCCATCACCGTGGGCCAGTGTTCAGAAGGCGTGGGTTCTACCATCGCCGGGTAGTCGCGCCCCTGGGGGCCTACTGCTGCCCTGCACCAGATCATCATTTCACTTCGGGGTGGCACTACCAAGGGGGCCACATCCATCACCCTCACTCCACCAATCTCTCCGCCAGTCGAGCTCACTTGCTGCCGATACAGAAGGGCCCGGATCTCGTGCTGCACAGCCCTCTGCCGGCCTCCTCCTGCTGTAGCGGCCAACTGCTGCAACAGATTCAGCACCTCACTCATACAATGCTCCATCACGTTGGTCCTCAAGATTACTTTCGGGGTGTGATCACTGGGTTCATTCATTACCACAATCATCCCTTGATTCTTTAACTCCGCACGTCCCACAGTCAGGGTCACTTGCTTGTAGCCCACCTGGGTTAGCGGGAATCCATTGGCTGCAATCAGGGTCAGGCTATCATCAGAGGGGGCACGTTCGTCAGTGCCCCAATACTGCTGGTACAGTGTATATGGTATAGTGGTTACCTGTGATCCTGTGTCTAAGAGGGCCATGAGCGGGACGCCGTCCACTGCCAGGGAGATGATGGGGCGAGCTCCGACGTACCGGTCTCACCAATCAGGGAGGCAATTGGTGTCTACTCCTGAGGATTGGCCCTTGGCCCCAGGGGTTGCTCGTTTAACGGGCACCGCCTAGAGTAGTGGCCAGGCTTGCTGCACCTGTAACAGATAGGAGGCCCATACCGTGAGTCATTGGTCCTTCTCCGCTGCATCCAGGGGACGTCCTCCGGGCTGTCGGTGAGCTGGATCCCTCCTGGGGGCTTGACTCTCGTCGGAAGCTGGAGTGCAGCGAGGATCTTGGCCAGGTCTCCATCCATGCGGCGTACCTGGGCTGCTAGTTCCTCCATCATCCCGATGGGTGCTGCAGGAGCCGGTACAGCCAGGGGTGGAGGCGCCACCATGATAGGAGCGGTCTCAGCCGGCCACGGGGCCACCTCAGGAGCGTCTGGCGCTGGGGCCTGCAGGGCCTTGATGGCCCGCTCTTTCAGTACTGCAAAGTCCAGATTGGGGTGTTCCAAGGCCCACAGCCACAGCTGCTTGCGGTCTTCCACGGACCCCAGCCACTGCAGGAATTGCTCTACTAGCATCTTATTACTGTCCACATCATTGATAGTGTACACCCGCTTCAGCGTACGGAGGGCCGTTTGCAGGCGCTGGGCATAGCCTCTCACATTGTCCGCAGGCCGTTGTCGGCACTGATAAAACTGCATCCGCAGCTCCGCTTCGGTGCGGGTCTCAAAAGCGATTTGTAGTTTTTCAAAAATGGTAGTCACCGAGGCCCGGTCCGCGTCGGTCCAGGTTTCAGCCTCCTGCTCAGCCGCGCCGGTTAGCTGCCCTAGCACTACCGCTGCCCGTTGTCTATCGGCCAAGGGATATAAATCGAGGACCAGGCTAATCTTTTTCCGGAACACCTGCAGAGCATCAGGCTTCCCATCGTACTGCGGTAGCCAGGTAGCACTGGGCACATAGGGCAGGGAGAACGGCATCACCTGGGCGACCGCTGGGCCCGCGGCCTCTCCCGCTCCTGCGACCGGAGCAGGGGCTATCCCGTTTCCAACTACGGGTGCGGCGGGAGCTGCACCCGCCACTCCTACGACAACTCCATCGGGCGCAGACATCTTTTTCCCGCCCCCCTTGGTTCTCTTCAGCACTTCCGCTTGTTGGGGGTGGGGCTTTGCTTTCGCGCCTTCCCTGCTCGGAGAAGACGCTCGAGCGGGAAATTTTCGCGCCAAGATGGCGTCGCTTCAAAATTTTCGGCCGGACACCGCCGGCGGAGATGACAAGGCGCACTTCTACTGGTAAGTAGATGGATTCAATCCTGTTCACAGCGCCAAGTTGTCGCGGGCGGGGAGGACGCCATCGCTGCTGCACTCTCGCTAACGCTCGGGTCCGGCGCTGCTGCGGCTACTGCTGCTGCTCGGTGGCTAGAGCGGTGGGCCGGATCCGGGGATTCGAGCGGCGCTCCTCACCCGTGAGTGAAAGGGGTGGTTGATTTGGGGGATTTAGTCCGTGACGCCACGGTAGGGAGCAGCTGGGATGTTGTTTTCCACCTCCGTGGGTAGGGGTCGGTGGTCCCGGGGCCCGGTAATGTGACGGGGAGGCAGGATGGCCAGGATGCAGGGTTGCAGGGGCAGTGCGGCGCGGTGCCGGATGGCACTGGTGTACTCACTCAGGCAGTCAATCACAGAGTTTCTGGTAAACCAAACGGCTGGATGGACGGGTCCCGCAGCCGGCTGCAGTGTCTCTCCCCGGACAGGTGATGGCGGCTGTCTTTCCCTGCACCTTGATGTTCTCGTTTGACTACTATGGGTCCCCAATGGTAGTCCGCTCCCCAGTGTATGGATGCCGGAGGAGCCCGTTTGCCCGCAGGCGCTGGCCCTTGGGTCTCTAGCCTTAGGCGGTAGCTGTATACCCTCACAGTGTGGGCGGTTGCCTTCTATCGGGTCTTTGGTTGTTAGGAAACCCCTGGGGTTCCAGTCACATTCGGATTTGACTATTGTCGGCGGCTCCAAGCCTGGTCGGGGTCCGATGGCCCTGCCTGTGTGTGCTGGCTTCACTTCGCTCCCCGGTCGGTACCGGCGGGCCAACGCCCGACTCCGGTCCTACGGTTCCGCGTTGCTTCACCACTCCTGCAGACGGCCACCACCATCTGCCCACCTTGCTGTCAGTGCCTGGGCCACAAACCCAGACACCCAAGTGTTTACTCCTCTTACTTCCACCTCCTGGACTAAACTGACTCTTTTCCCGCCTCCAAGCCTGTGAACTCCTTGGTGGGCGGGGCCAACCACTTGGCTCTGCCCCACCTGGTGTGGACATCAGACACTGGAGGGAGGCAACAAGGGTTTTGTGTTTGGCTGGTGTCCCTGTCTAATGGGGGTGGGGGTATATGAGTGTTATCTGTGACGACCTGGCTAGTCCAGGGCGCCACAATGACAGGAGAAGATGAATATAATTGGGTGTCATCATCATAGAGATGGTACTGGAAACCAAATCTGTTGATAGTTTGTGTAATTGGTGTGGTGTATTGAGAAAAGAGGAGGGGACCTAAGACTGAACCCTGAGGATCCCCAAAAGTAAGAGGAAGAGAAAGAAGATCCAGCAAAAGGTACACTGTGGACCAGAGAGGTAGGAGGAAAGCCAAGAGAGAGAGAGCGCAGTATCCTTGAGACCAATAGAGAGGATCATAGTGAGGAGGAGCTGGTGATCTACAGTGTCAAATACTGTAAAGCAGTGGTGTAGCTAGTGGTTCAGCTCAGGGGGGAAGGCAAACCATCTGAATGGATAAAGGGCAGGGACTCCATGACTCTGCCACACGTTTGGTTCCTGGACCCCAAGGCAACAACATGTCCGCCCCATCCGGCAAGCCAGAGATCCTGGAGCCCGCGCCTGGAACAGCGGCGTGGATGGAAGCCCGGACAGCGGCCATATGTCCCCGCAATCAGGCCCAGGTGCATCTCCTGATGGAACGATGGACAGCCGAGGTGGAGGAGCTGGCTGCGGTCGCGTGGGCGTACAAAGTGGAGGCAGCCTTAGAGGAGTGGGTGGGTGACCCACGCCCCTGTGTCCCCGAGGGACCGGCCGCTGCGGCTGAGGGACCGGGTCTGCCCTGGCCCCCTATACTGCCTCCCCCGTTGTCTGTGTCGATCACCGCTACTCCCCCGCCCGGCCCGCTGCCACCAGCACCAGCAGCAGGGTCTGCCTCACCGGCCTGTGGGGAAGCCGCCGGCGAGAAAGAAGAAGCTACAGCTCCCATGTGGCTCGGAGGTTCCGGTGGTGACTCCCCGCATTGCAACACCTGAGGATGAAGGGGACGCGGAGCCCGCTGTGGGTGCTGAAGCCGAGGCAGACGGATACGGGCTGCCACCGGGTACCGCCGCTTGGTTAGAGCGGAAGATGGCGCAGTTTTGCATCCAGGTACGAGTTGAGTCGATGCAGCAGGCTTTGGGCTGGAGGGGGGAAATGCAGAAAATGGTGGCCGTAGTATGGGCGAACGAGAAGCCCGCCTCGGGGAAGGCCCCCCAGCAGGATAGGGACACGCAGACCCCCTCGTCCCCATCAGCCAGCCTGGAAACAAAACCCCGTAGCATGAGATCGGTGAACCTTAGGTGGCTCAGTCCCAGGAGGGAGCGGCGGTGCCTGCAGAGTTGTTCCAGTGTACAGTGGAAGCCGTGAATCCCAGGATGTACTGTACCTGGTTTGGCGGGTCCGACTCCCAGCGACAGGAGCGGCCCGACCCCGTGCAGTAAAGAATAGAAGCAGCAGAATAAAGAAGTAGCGGATCCCGGCTACCATGTTGAAGTACCCGTTGGGACCATACTGCCCGTCCCCATTGGGACTTTGTTGATTTGTCCCGTTTAACCCATAGATAAGGCCGATAACTTGCAGGCCACCCAATAACTTTTGGGTTTGTAAATAAGTCCCGGACCACCCTTTTGGTCCCACAGCCTCCGGAGTGGCAGACTGGAGGAAGGGATCATAGTGAGGAGGAGCTGGTGATCTACAGTGTCAAATACTGTAAAGCAGTGGCGTAGCCAGTGGTTCAGCTCAGGGGGGAGGCGAACCATCTGAATGGGCCCCTAACCAGGTAACAACTATGGTAGCACGCCTTAATAATGGGTATACAAGAACCTCAGCAGATGACTGCACTGTTACTGATAATAAATCTACACAAAGGCCAACAATGATATTGCCGCCATATGGTGACCATATAGTGCTAGATATCAGTCCTGCAGTACATGTGAGAGATTATAATACAGTTATAGGTGGTGACTTACAGCTAATGTTCTTTCTGATGGAGTCATTCACTTTTCTCGTCTTTTCTTTCTGGCCCAACCCGACATGACTTCTCCAGCCAGGACTCATCTGCAGAGATTACAACAAAGACCCCTCTGACGTTGCACATTTCCAGCCCGGTCACCATCTATCCCGACCTGTACAAACCCCTCATCTTCCTGATATCCCAATACTGAGCCACAGCTGCCATATGTGCCCCTATTACTGCCCCTGCTGTGTGGTACAATAACAGTGCTCCTCTTACTGCCCCACATACTAATGCCACCTCTGTACCCCTACATGGTAAAAATGCCTCATTTGTTCCCTCTACATGGTAAAATTGCCCCCTGAAAACTATTATTGCCCTTGGCAAGAGCCCTAGAAAGTGCCCACATTTTGTCCCTAGAATGTAATAATGCCCCCAGTGTGACTGTGACGGTCACAATACCCTAAGTGCCCCTATAACAATAATGCTTCTTAAGTATGCACTTAACATTGAGTCTCCCAGGTACAGTTCTCTATACACAATATGTAGTCACCATAGCTCTCTATACAGAATATCATGTCTCCACAGTTCACAGAATATGATGAGCCCGCAGCTCCCTATACAGTGTAATGGGCCCACACCTCCCCTATACACATTATAATAGGCCCACAGCTCCCCTATACACAGTATGATGAGCCCACAGCTCCCCTTTACACAGTATGATGGGCCCATACTACATGTTATCAGGCCCTTATAATATATAGCTCCCTTTCCCCACACACAGCCCCTTCATTACATACATGTTATCAGGCCCTTATAATATACAGCCTCCCTCCCACACACATCCCCTCATTACATACATGTTATCAGGCCCTTATAATATACAACCCCCACCCCCCCACACACATCCCCTCAGTACATACATTTTATCAGGCCCTTATAATATACAGCCCCCCCACACACCTATCTCCTCATTACATACATGTTATCAGGACCTTATAATATACATCCCCCCTGACACACACCCTCATTACATACAGTACATGTTATCAGGCCCTTATAATATACAGCCTCCCACCCACACACATCCCCTCATTACATACATGTTATCAGGCCATTATAATATACAGCCCCCCTCCCACACACATCCCCTCATTACATACATGTTATCAGGCCCTTATAATATACAACCCCAACACATCCCCTTTGTTACGGGGGGCTGTCTGATAATAACCGAAAGGAGTATCAGACAGTCAGGGTCCACCGTGCAAAGACTTTGCTGCAGACTATGGCAGAGTGCAATACCTCTGTTAACTCACAGAAGGATATAATAAGTAAGTAAAGCAATTCCTCCCTTACTTGGAGGGTGTGTGGAATGATCTCTGTTAACAATCACAGAGACAAAGGCAATGTGTGCGAAATGGCACCTACCTAGGTCCGCTCTTCTAGTGGTGCAAAAGAGACGAACAGCAGCGTAAGCCGCACAAAGCTCCTACCTGCGTTCGCTCCACTAGTGTGCGAGGACACGAACCACTAGATATGGCACCTGCCTAGGTCCGCTCTTCTAGTGGTGCAAAAGAGACGAACAGCAGCGTAAGCCGCACAAAGCTCCTACCTCTGTTCGCTCCCCTAGTGTGCGAGGATACGAACAACTGCCAGACGCAGTATAAGGAACGTTACCCTAGCGGCAACGTCCACCTACGAGTAGAATCACAAGGCCCAGCCAGACCATGTGCCTCAGGCACCTGCCTATGTCCGCTCCCCTAAGAGGTAAGGATACGGACAGCAGCCGAAGCTGTAAGGTATAAGAACGCTACCCTGCCGGTAGCGCTCACCTAGCATAGACAGAGGAATGCCTAGAGGAACGCGCACAGAGCGTCTACTCATATGCATGAACCAAGAGGACTGAGCACCATGCGGCGTGTGTCAGGGTCTTATATAGACTCTGTGCCTCATCCAAGATGGAGGACACCAGAGCCAATCCGCTGCCAGAACGACAGGAGTGACGTCATGCTGGCCTATCACCGAGCAAGACGTCACAAGCACATGACCAGCGACCAATCGGCATAGAAGGTGTCAGAGACATGTGACCTCGTGTCAGCGATGATGTCACCCACACATGTGCAATGGCTCCAAGATTGGACTTAGTCTCCGGCGCTCGCACATGTGCAGTAGCAAGAAATCTGGACTTAGTCTCCAGCGCTCGCACATGTGCAGTAGCACGAAATCTGGACTTAGTCTCCAGCGCTCGCACATGTGCAGTAGCACGAAATCTGGACTTAGTCTCCAGCGCTCGCACATGTGCAGTAGCAAGAAATCTGGACTTAGTCTCCAGCGCTCGCACATGTGCAGTAGCAAGAAATCTGGACATAGTCTCCAGTGCTCGCAGCAACCGTAACACCCTTAGTACATACATTTTATCAGGCCCTTGTAATATACAGCTCCCCACACACACACACCTATCTCTTCATTATATACATGTTATGAGGACCTTATAATAAACAGCCCCCCTCACACAGACCCTCATTACATACATGTTATCAGGCCCCCCCCACTGCACAGTAATGGACACTGCCACCTGTCACTACAGTAAATCTCTTCCCTCCCCCACTGCACACAATCTTAGATACTCTCTGCATATTACCTTCAGCCCAGAGCTCCATTTGCAGCAGGAGGGAATCACAGGCAGCGGGAGGCGGAGCCAGCACTAAGCACCGCACAAGTCCTGGAGGAACAGCAGGGAATCCTCTGCAAACAGTGTGCTGTATGATAGGACCTAAACCTCGTGACGCGAGCAAGCCACTATATATAAAAGTGCAGTGTCACTGATACAGTTAATAGTATTGTAACTCCGAGTGGGCCCCCTCTGAGCATGGGGCCAGGGCGACTGCACCCTTTGCCCGCCGCTAGCTACGCTACTGCTGTAGAGCGATCCAAAAGAATCAAGTGTAGTAACTAGTGAAGTGCTTGGTACTCGAACTGAGGATATCAAACTGCTCGGGTGCTCGTCTAGAGCAACAAGTATAATGGAAGTCAAAAGTCAAAGCATTTTTCCAGAAGGCCTCCCAGGATGTCTAGAGGGGGGTAAAGGCAAATTAAAAAAAAAAAACAAAAACATCCTCCATCCCTTATGCTATGTTCATACGTAGCATTTTTGCTGCATTTTTGTACTCTCATTATTTTCAGTGGTGAAAATAAATTTGCAGGTAAATGTAATTTTAACATTTTACTATCTTATCTAGGCATGTGGTGTGTGACATCGTCAGACAGGTCCTGTTTAATTTATGAAGGATGGAATCTCAAACTCAATGCACGAACTGCCAAAAATTAGGAGGAAGAGGCACTCTGATACACCCTGTATTAGACATAAAGGATGTGGAATTAACAGAGCTATATAAATGAATAAATATTATTATTATTATTATTATTATTATTAAGGATGGTATCATACACGGTCTGTTTAAATTGTTAGGTAGTAGGACTCCTATACTCATAAAACCTAGGCACTAAATGTAAAGGGTGCTTTACACGCTGCGACATCGCTAATGATATATCGTCGGGGTCACGTCGTTAGTGACGCATATCCGGCATCGTTAGCGACATCGCAGCGTGTGACACCTAGGAGCAACGATCAACGATCGCAAAAATGTCAAAAATCGTTGATCGTTGACACGTGGCTCCTTTTCATAATATCATTGGTAGTGCATGCCGCTGGTTGTTCGTCGTTCCTGCGGCAGCACACATCATGACGAACATCTCCTTACCTGCGTCCACCGGCAATGAGGAAGGAAGGAGGTGGGCGGCATGTTCCGGCCGCTCATCTCCACCCCTCCTCTGCTATTGGGCGGCCGCTTACTGACGCCGCTGTGACGCCGCACGAACCTCCCCCTTAAAGGAGAGATTGTTCAGTGTCTCCAGCGACGTCGCTAAGCAGGTATGTGTGTGTGACGCTGCCGTAGTGATATTGTTCGCTACGGCAGCAATCATCCCCATGACGAAACAGCGATGTGGGTGGGTGCTATTATGCACAACATCGCTAGCTATTGCTAGCAATGTCGCAGCGTGTAAAGCACCCTTAAGTGTAGCACCCAGGGATATGGGGTACTCGGCTCCGGGCAATGTCTCTCTTGGGAATGTCACGATGGTGGCCGTTACCCAGTTCCATGGCCTGGGCCCTTTTTGTAATTGGGATATTTACAGGGGATTTGTGAATAAAGGGGACTTTACACGCAACGACATCGCTAACAAGATGTCGTTGGGGTCACGGAATTCGTGACGCACATCAGGCCTCGTTAGCGACGTTGTTGCGTGTGAGTCGCACGAACGACCGCTAATGATCAAAATTACTCACCTAATCGTTGATCGTTGACATGTCGTTCTAATGCCAAATATCGTTGCTATTGCAGGACGCAGGTTGTTCGACGTTCCTGCGGCAGCACACATCGCTATGTGTGACACCACAGGAACAGGGACAACATCGTACCTGCGGCCGCCAGCAATGAGGAAGGAAGGAGGTGGGCGGGATGTTCCGGCTGCTCTCCACCCCTCCACTTCTATTGGGAAGCTGTTTAGTGAAGCCGCTGTGATGCTGAACGAACCTCCCCCTTAAAGGAGAGATTGTTTGGCGGCCACAGCGACATCGGTGAAGAGGTAATTGCATATGACGCTGCGGTAGCGATATTGTTCACTATGGCAGCGATCACCCAGTGATGCGCCACCGACGTGGGCGGGTGCTATTGCTCGTGACATCGCTAGCGATGTCGCAGCATGTAAAGCCCGCTTTAGTTATTCTTGATGCCACTTGCGGTGCTGAGGCCAAGTATAAAAGGAGCCGCCGCTGCAGTACCTCTACTGGGGCTGATGGTATGGCAGTTAGTGTGGTAGTCCCTCCGCAAGTAGGGTATTGTTAACTGGCTGCCCGAGGCCGGCTGGTTTCGCCTCCAGGTCCCCTTTGTCCCAGTGCCAGTCTGCTTCTCTGGAACCTTCTTCCCCTGCACCTGTCTCTGGTAAGTGGGTCCCCGTGGTATGGAACACTGGGGGTCCCCAGTCTGTGGTTTGTCCCCCTCTGTCCGCCTGACGGTAGTGTGAACCCTGTGGGGATGGAGTCTCTGGTCCTGTCCCAGGCTCTCTCTTTGCTACTGAGTCTTCAGATTCTTTAGGGTCAGCAAGGTCCTTGATGGTCCCCTTTGCTGTGCAGGTGTTAACAGGTCGGCTTGAAGCTCTTTCCTGTCCTAGGGTCCTGTACCCCATCGGTGCGTAGTTCCGGGAGTACTCCACCGTACTCCACCGGCAACCATATATAAGGGCTGCAAAAACGTTAGAGGAGGGACTCTGATTTTATTCTGGTATAATTTTAAAAATATTCTAACTCCCAAACTGAGAAAGCCTTTGCACTCAAAGAGAGGCCTAGCTAAAATTATAAAGAGGGATTGCAATACAGCCAGCAAGTGATATAGAAGAGGGTTTCTGATTCACTTCTGGTACAATTTTAAAAACATTCTGACTCCCAAACTGAGAATGCCTTTACACTCAGTGAGCAGCTCAGCTAAAATTACAAGGAGGCATTGCAATAAAGCTAGCAAGAGACGTAAAGCAGACTCCGAATTCATTTTTGGACAATTGTAAAAGTGCAGAGTGGGACAGGAAGCTAGGTCTTGTGGATACACATGTTTGTTGTGCTCACACAGCAGGTACAATTTCACCTAGCCCATGACCTCATCCTGTGCGTGCGCCATCCAGATCACATCCACTTCCCCATCCCTTACCACATGCCTTGAGCACATTAAATTAAGTATGCAGCTAACATAGGTATTAATAGGGTCTTGAATCTAAAACATTTAGCTCTGAAAGGGTCTTTCGGTTTTAGATTGAAGCAGTAAGGCTTTGTAAAGAAAGAAACCTTTCCTATGACCCTAATGGTAAATTATCCCTTCTCCAGCAGCTAGCTGTACACTAATAAAGCCTACTCATAAAGCCTAAGCACTAAGTGCAAAGGCTGGCAAAACTTAAAAGAAGGGAATGCAATACTCCCTGGAAGACACGTATAGGAGGGCCTCAATAAATTATTTGACAATTGTTAAAATATTGTGAGTTTTAAATTATAAAAAGATTTGTAATTTTACATTTTAACAAGACAATCTGTCAATGATATAAAGATAAAGAACCCCGGCACACAGTATGGAAGGAGGATAAACAGTCAATGGTTTTTGTAGTATGTTCGAGTTTTTATTCAAAAGAAGTTTTCACAACAATTGGAAGTTGCAATACAGTCCTTTCACAACAACAAGGAGTTGCAATACAGTCCAACGTTTCGGCTCTTAAACGAGCCTTCACCAGGGACATAAAGGTACTAAATTTTAACAGGAAAGATCACAGGAAACATAATTACAATAACATCATGTTCAAAGTGAAAACATAACAACAATATTTCTCCGAGTGGTGTGGTTATAAGATGTGAGACAGTATGTGCACATGTTAAAGTGCTCTCTTGATGTACATCCGATTGGGGAGGGGATTTGGAGAATTTCAGAGTGAGAAGGGGGGCTGAGGAGAAGGTGGAGTAGAGGAAGAGAGAAGGAAGGAGAGAAAGAAAGCAAGAGAGGGAAAATAAAAAGAAGAAAGGGAAAAAGAAGAGAGACATACCCGTACTGATGTTGTACAGAGTGGGTCCTGTGCACAACACTAGGAGAGGAGAATTACGCAGACATACTGCTCTAGAGCTACATTACATCACCTTGGCAGAGTACCACAAGGCAAAAAGGATTCCACGTGGACTACGTATTCCCCTCCGACCAACATTATTTTCAGAGAATACTTCCTATTGCGACAAATACGAGAGTTTTTTAAATAAATGCTCCATGGACCTCATATTACTGACCATTGAATATCTTGATAAGGAGATCGAGGATATCAGTGCTAACATCACTACAATCGAACATCAGTTCCAGAATACCTTATCACCCACTGAATATAACAATATCAAGACCAAGACCGAAGCAACAATCTCGGAATTTAGGAAATCTTTACAAATACGTAAACGTACGAAATTTCAGCGAGACCAAGAGGACTACCAGAAAAAACAAGTCTACACATGGCGTTCCTCAAGTTACAGTCAACCACGACGTACCCCTTATCAAGGACATTACTCATCATCCAACAGCTCCGACAGCGAACACAATCAATCTCGTTCCTCTCATTTTTTAGGCCCAAGACAACCTCCAAAAGGAAGACGCGGCGGGGCAAGAGACTTTGGACCACGAACCATCACGACTCGATCACAGGTAGGACCAACCTGGTCTACAATATCTCCTCCTATAACCTCTCCCCTAGTGAATCAGCCGTACTGCAGAAAGGACTATCATTCTGCCCTACCCCGTCTTTCGACTCCTTCAAATTAGATCAGGAAACTAGGAGATTTTTCCGGAATCTCCACCTTAAAGTACATTTTAATACTTCCCAAGATTGTCATGTCGAACCTGATAACTCTGGGTCCACTGAAATGTTTAAGTTGAACACCCTAGGCCTACGTAATCCTAGCAGTTTCTGCCCTCCTAAGAACTATCACCCAGTGGAAAAGTATATTTCCTTAGTCACAACCGAGATTGATCGCACCCTCAATGACATACATCAGGGTAAATTTCATCTTAAACACAATTGCACTCCTGATGAGTCGCTTGCCATCACTAATCTGAAAAATAATCCACAAATAATCATCAAACCAGCCGATAAGGGTGGGGCAATTGTGGTTTTAGATAAAACCTACTACCTTTTGGAGATCCACAATCAGCTTCATGATACTGCTAGCTACACACCCATTAGCAGAGATCCCACTTCCCAAATACGGCAGACCATTTCCACTACCATCAATTACCATCTACAGACCGGTACTATTGATAAAAAACTAGCTGAGTTTTTGCAGAAAACCAATCCTATTACACCGGTCTTCTATGTACTTCCTAAAATACATAAAAATCTCACGCGACCACCAGGCCGTCCAATTGTGGCGTCCACAGACTCGATCCTCTCTCCCCTGGCCATTACTCTCGACAGAATTCTGTCCCACTTGGTTCCAAGTATTACTTCCTATCTAGAAGATACTACTGATTTCTTAACCCATATTCGATCCTTGGGCTCCATACCAGCTTACTGCCTTCTAGCCACACTTGACGTCAACAGCCTCTATACCAGTATAGATCATCATCTTGGTATAGAGGCTGTTAACTGGTTCCTTGAACACTACAATATCTTCTCCGATCATCAACATACTTTTTGCCAGGACCTCTTGCACATAGTCCTTGAACAAAACTTTTTCCTTTTTGGAGATCAGTTCCATGTACAACGGAGAGGCACAGCAATGGGGTCTAATATGGCACCCCCATATGCCAATATTTTTATGGCCTGGTTTGAGGAACATCATATCTATAACTCTCCACTCTTTCAGACACATGTCTTAACGTGGAAAAGGTATATAGATGACGTGTTTGTCATATGGCGAGGCAGAGACGAAACTTTGAACAATTTCCTAACTTTTCTAAATTGTTGTATACCTAATGTGACCTTCACCCTCCATCAGGATCCTACTTCCATCCATTTCTTGGACACCACCGTAACTTCGGATGACACAGGTACCATTTCCATTGATCTCTACACAAAAGACACTGACAAAAACAGCCTTTTACATTACACTAGCTGTCACCCTAGGCATGTAAAGAACTCTCTACCACTCTCACAACACCACAGAATTACCCGTATTGTGACTGATCCCGATACTCGCATAGCCCGCCATGATGAGATGACTCGTAAATTCCAAGAGAGAGGCTATCCCTTACACATCTCCCGACAATCTCCGTCACCCACACGGAATTTACAGACTAATAAGGAGGTTTCTAGAATCCCATTTGTCTCAACCTACCATCCCTTCAACACACCCATTAGAGACACCATACGTAAATACTGGCCTCTATTGTCGCAATCTTATCCTTCCATTCCCGCTTTCAGTCAACCACCACTCTTTTGCCATAAAAGATCTCAGAATCTAAGGGACCATTTGGTAAGAGCTGACATTGGATCAACCACACCTCTTCCTACTCAACTTACTTTAACAACACAACGCAAGGGCACCTTCCCCTGCTTAAATTGTACCCAATGTTCGAACATCACTAAGGGTGACTCCTTCACGCATCCACATTCAGGCCAACGATTCGCTATTAGGGGTTTCTTTACCTGCGAGTCCTCGTTCGTCATTTATTTGATCAAGTGTCCTTGCGGTCTCGGATATGTTGGGGAAACAACCCAGCATATCCGAGACCGCATTAGTAAACATAAATCCACAATTCGCTGCAAACAAACACTTTTACCCATACCTTTTCACTTCATTTCTCACAACCATTCCATATCTCAACTACGGTTTCAAGTCATAGAACACGTTCCCCCTATCAGAAGAGGGGGTGATAGGATCACTAAACTCAAGACACGAGAAGCCTACTGGATCCATACACTCAAAACCCTGGAACCTTTAGGTCTCAATAGGGAATATGAGGTTATCTGTTAGGTCATGTATTACATTTATTTTATTTATTTTTATTTTTTATTTTTTATTTTTATTACTAATGCTTGTATTGCTTGTTACAACGGATTTAATAATTGTTCATAATATAAGTACTGTCCACTGGAGACCTTTTGATCCAAGTGATACTCCTCCTGCACCATGACGGTGCTTTCAGTATATATCACATGATTATCTATCTCTCCTCATCAGAGATATACCCTCTATGTGTGTACATACATATGTATATGTTATATTAACATGTTTGTAATTCGCATCTCTGAATATCCTATTAATCCTCCTCATTCACATAATGAGAATCCATGGAATCGTAATTGTATGTCACTATAATGATCTGAATAACTTTCTCTTTTTCTTCCCCAGATAACCTAGAACACCTCCTCACTGGTCCTATAGCGTTCACACACCTCCTTACACCTGCAGTACGCTCCACCACTGCCTTGACGTCACCCTGGACTTCACGTTTATGAATAGGAAGGCACCACGTGACCGCACGTCACCATAACGCACTGCGCATGCGTACATTGCGCATCGCTCGCCTGCGTTCCCAAGCCTGGAGGGCAGAGCGAGTACGGCGCAATGCGCATGCGCCGACACGTCATCACCTCCCAGCATTCCCAGACCCGGATATGACAACAGACGCTATCCAATACACTGCCCATATAAACCGGGTCCTTTCATTCTGTCCCTGGGCTCCCACAAATCGAATCACAGGCTTTTCTAGGTAAGGTTCTCACATTACTTTGTCAGGTTACCATCAAGTCTACAACGCTCTCTTACTTGCATATATTTTCTTCAGGGCATTCAGGCTTTTCCTTGGTCAATTAACCGTCTCATTACCATTTGTAGGTATGTGACCACATGTCTTTCTGCTATATTTCACTTTTTTCATGATCATTCTGTCTTATAACTACAACGCTATGATATTGACATGTTACATTGCAGCCCCCTTCTTCTTATAACCTATGGGGCAGTCATCTCACTGCCTGGTTATGGAATTTAGACCTATGCTTTACTCCTGAAGCAACCCCTCTACCTAGTGCGGTATGTTTCACTTATCCTTTTTTCGTATCAATTTACTACTGATCATTTTACTACTGATCTCATTACATGTCCATTTCTTTTATAGCAGCATCACATAAGTGCCCCAAGCACACCTTGCATCTTTACTATATATGAGCCTCTGCTCATTCATATAGTACGTCGATTCTCATTGGTACGTGATCAAGCTAATACTTCATATTTTCTTACTTATAGTGCCTCCTTAACACTTCCATTTTTTTCTCTATTAGCCTCCTATAGCACTTACCTACATTCAGCTACTATATTCCTTTTACTTGGAGCCACGAGGACCCTTAATCTATTGAATGTAAGCTATATTCTTCCTAATCATTCATCTACATAGACTATGATGCAATATTGATCATAATTCCCCTTTCCTCTTCAGTCTCCAGTTTCTCCTCTCCTAGTGTTGTGCACAGGACCCACTCTGTACAACATCAGTATGGGTATGTCTCTCTTCTTTTTCCCTTTCTTCTTTTTATTTTCCCTCTCTTGCTTTCTTTCTCTCCTTCCTTCTCTCTTCCTCTACTCCACCTTCTCCTCAGCCCCCCTTCTCACTCTGAAATTCTCCAAATCCCCTCCCCAATCGGATGTACATCAAGAGAGCACTTTAACATGTGCACATACTGTCTCACATCTTATAACCACACCACTCGGAGAAATATTGTTGTTATGTTTTCACTTTGAACATGATGTTATTGTAATTATGTTTCCTGTGATCTTTCCTGTTAAAATTTAGTACCTTTATGTCCCTGGTGAAGGCTCGTTTAAGAGCCGAAACGTTGGACTGTATTGCAACTCCTTGTTGTTGTGAAAGGACTGTATTGCAACTTCCAATTGTTGTGAAAACTTCTTTTGAATAAAAACTCGAACGTACTACAAAAACCATTGACTGTTTATCCTCCTTCCATACTGTGTGCTGGGGTTCTTTATCTTTATATGGACTATTTTTTCTCCCGAGCACCAGGATTGAAGCAGTTGAGCCCAGCTTACCCTCACTTATAATCTGTCAATGATGGCATGGAAAGAGGCCATCATTGTTTGGACTATGAAAGAGATCTATGTGACCAGAAGGAACACTCATTTCCATCACAGGATACTCTTTTGAGACAAGAAGCAGAACAAGTTGTGAAAAAGCAAGAAGTTGATGTTAATGAAAGCAAAGCAGTTTATGTGGCTAGTGAAGACTATGTGGATAGTAAACACCTTACCACCATTGCTGTTAAAAACTAAAGAAACAATAAAAAACAAAAATGGGATGGAGAAGGTCGCATTCACTGTAACTAGTAAAGAGCAGCGGGTCAGAGCAAAATCCAGAAGATGAAATATAGGACTAGCAGTCACCGTCCTTATATATAAAAAGATTCTTTGGAAAAATTAAAAAGGAGGGTCGCTACATGTCCCTGTTTATATGGTGGAGGAGGAGGAGGCCAGGACACCTGCATGCACCACCATCAGCGGGACGTACACTTCCCTATCTCTTACTGCACTCTTTGCACATTTACACTTATGTACGCAGCTAAGAGAAGTATTATTAGAAAATAGAATCTATTTAAATTAGCCCTGTATAGGATTGTTGGTTGTATGTAGCAGCACCAAAAACAATTGCGCAATCAACCTTGCCTAAATGCCTTTAATACACTATTTCTACTCCAGAAGCTAACCCTACACTAATTGCAGAGTAAGAGTGGTATTGTTGTAGAATAGAATCTATTTGAATTAGCTCTGAAAAGGACAGTTGGTTGTGTGTGGCAGCACCAAGGAGTGTAATGCAATGAACCCAGCATAAATGCCTCTAATATACTATCCCTACTCTAAAAGCTATCCCTACACAAATTGTAGACTAAGAGCAATATTATTTAAGAATAGAATCTATTTATATTAACTCTAAAAAAAGGACTGTTGGTTGTGTGTGGCAGCACCAAGGATTGTAAAGCAATGAACCCTGCCTAAATGAATCCAATACACTATCTCTACTTCAGAAGCTTACCCTACACTAATTTCAGACTAAGTATGGTATTATTAGAGAATTGAATCTGAAAAGGACTGTTGGTTGCATGTGGTAGCACCAAGAACTGTAACTCAATGAACCCTTCCTAAATGCCTATAATAAACTATCCCTAGTCAAGAAACTTACCCGACACTAATTGCAGTCTAAAGCCTGCTTTACACCTTACGATATCACATACGATATCGTATGCGATCTGACCCGCCCCCATCGTATGTGCGGCATGTTCAATTTGTTGACCGTGTCGCACAAACGATTATTTGCCATCACACGTACTTACCCTTCCATACGACCTCGATGTGGGCGGCGAACATCCACCGTCCTGGAATGGGAGGGACGTTCGGTGTCACAGCGACGTCACGTGGCAGTCGGCCAATAGAAGCGGAGGGGCGGAGATGAGCGGTATGTAAAGATCCCGCCCACCTCCTTCCTTCCGCATTGCCAGCGGGAGCCGCGGGACGCAGGTAAGATCTGTTCATCGTTCCTGGGGTGTCACACACTGCGATGTGTGGTACCTCGGGAACATTGAACAACCCGACGTGCAATTTTGAGGAAATGAACAACATGTATGCAATGAACGGTTTTACGTTCAATCGCAATCGCACGTAGCTACAACAACACTAACGATGCCGGATGTGCGTCACTTACGACTAGAGTTGAGCGATGTTCGAGGTTCGCCAATTTCATGTTCGAGTGATTTAGTGGGTGCTCGAGATCGAACTCGAACGCGAGCTTTTTGCTAAAAGCTCGACAGCTCGAGATACGTTCGAGAACGGTTCGATCAGCAAAAAGCCTAGCTAGTTACTATTTATTAGCCACAAAAGAATACACTGATCCATATCAAGAACAATTTATAGTTTTTCAGCAGTCACCATAAACAGTAATTAAACCAAAGCTGACTCTGTTAGCATGTTTAGAAAATAACGGCAATGTGCCAAGAAAGTTTTTTTGCAAAAATACAAAATATTTTATTTTATTTGTAGAGCAATGCAACATAGGAACACACAGAAGGGTGCAAAAAAGTGAATTAAAAACAATGCACACACGCACAATAACCAGGGCAGCGGTACATATCAGGATTATACATATATACAAATGTATGGTCAATATGGTTGGTGGGAGATCAAAAAAGAGGGATAGTCAAGGTGGACAATGGCTTCATTATATATTTGTTATGAGTAATCTCAGTATAATACGCCTGGCCACTAAAGGTCTCACATAATTAAATCATCGACAATTTCAGGGTTAATGCAGGGTTAAAGCTGCGATAACAATGGTAATGGGAATATACTATGCAATATAGACTATCGTTGATGGCTAGAATGGTATCTTTGTATCACTATAATACAATAGCAGATAATATGAAGAAAACTACTGTCAGCAACATACATATCAATCCAATTGCTTGTCTGTACAGCAGCAATTAAAGGTGAATTTTATATAAGCAATATGCATATAGGTTAATCAGCTATCGCAAAAGTAACATTACATCCCATTACCGAGGGTGAGACAGCGGCTTAATTCTATGGTTTGTTACAAGTAGTATCAGTGTAATAAGCCTGGCCACTAGAAGTCTCACATAGTTGTATCATCGACAATTACAGGGTTAATATGGGGTTAAATCTGCAATAACAATAGTAATAGGAATATACCATAGAATATAAGTTATACATATACTGTTAATGGCTGGAATGGTATCTTTATATCACTGTGATACAATAGCAAATAATATAGGAAAAGCCACTAGCAGCAATATATAGCATGTATAGCAGAGTGATCAAACGGGGGGTCATCGGCACTTCATTGCAGGGGTTTTTGTCAAAGTATGTGGCTTTGAAACTGTCTTCACCTATTGCTGCCGATCCTCTTTAATGGGATATAATGTTACCTTGGCGTTAGCTGACTAATCTATATGCACATTGCTTATATATAATTCGCCTCTGATTCATGCTGTATAGTTAAACAATTGGGTTGCTATATATATTGCTGCTAGTGGCTTTTCCTTTATTATTTGCTATTGTATCACAGTGATATAAAGATACCATTCCAGCCATTAACAGTATATGTATAACTTATATTCTATGGTATATTCCTATTACTATTGTTATTGCAGATTTAACCCCGTATTAACCCTGTAATTGTCGATGATACAACTATGTGAGACTTCTAGTGGCCAGGCTTATTACACTGATACTACTTGTAACAAACCATAGAATTAAGCCGCTGTCTCACCCTCGGTAATGGGATGTAATGTTACTTTTGCGATAGCTGATTAACCTATATGCATATTGCTTATATAAAATTCACCTTTAATTGCTGCTGTACAGACAAGCAATTGGATTGATATGTATGTTGCTGACAGTAGTTTTCTTCATATTATCTGCTATTGTATTATAGTGATACAAAGATACCATTCTAGCCATCAACGATAGTCTATATTGCATAGTATATTCCCATTACCATTGTTATCGCAGCTTTAACCCTGCATTAACCCTGAAATTGTCGATGATTTAATTATGTGAGACCTTTAGTGGCCAGGCATATTATACTGAGATTACTCATAACAAATATATAATCAAGCCATTGTCCACCTTCACTATCCCTCTTTTTTGATCTCCCACCAACCATATTGACCATACATTTGTATATATGTATAATCCTGATATGTACCGCTGCCCTGGTTATTGTGCGTGTGTGCATTGTTTTTAATTCACTTTTTTGCACCCTTCTGTGTGTTCCTATGTCGCATTGCTCTACAAATAAAATAAAATATTTTGTATTTTTGCAAAAAAACTTTCTTGGCACATTGCCGTTATTTTCTAAACATGCTAACAGAGTCAGCTTTGGTTTAATAACCTAGCTAGTTACTAGCTGGCTTTTCACTGTAATAGTGTGAGTCACTCTGTGATTCACACTATTGTCGCGGGCGGAGGAGGGGACGCCGCGCTCTCCCACTGCTCGGGTCCGACTGCCGCTGCTGCTGCGACCTGCTGCTGCTCGGTGGCTCGAGCGATGGGCCGGATCCCGGGGACTCGAGCGGCGCTCCTCGCCTGTGAGTGAAAGGGGTTTGGTTGTTGGGATAGTTTATTGTCCGTGACGCCACCCATGGTTGTGGTGATTGTAGAGACACCACCGCTGCTCTGTATGGGGATCCCGGGAGCGGTGACAGGGAGCAGCAAAGTTGTTAGTTCTCCCCTCCGTGGGTAGGGGGTGGTTGTCCCGGGGCCCAGTGATGAGGTGGGGGGGTGCTGGATGGCAGGGCCGGTGCAGGGCTTGGTGAGGTGCAGGGACGCGGGGGCAGCGCTGTGCCTCACGGCACTGTGGTACTCACTCAGCCTGAGACGGTGACACAGTTCTCGGTAAAACACACGGCTGGAAAGACGGTTCCCACGGACGGCTGCGGTTGCTTTTCCCCAGTAGTTGACGGTGACGGTCCCTTTTCCTGCACCTAAGATGTTGATGGTAGCGATGGGTTCCCACCGTTATCCCGCTCCCCGACTTGGTTATGGGCCGGAGGAGCCCTACTTTGCCCGCAGGCGCTGGCCCTGAGAAACTGGTGCCCTGGCGGTGGCGGTGTCTCTCTCTAACGGTCGGACTGTTGCCTTCAATCGGGACTTGGTTGTTGGGAGACCCAGAGGTCCCCTTCACTGACGGATTTGGCAAATTCACTGCGACTCCTAGCCTTGCCGGGATCCGAAAGGCCCCTGCCAATGGTGCTGACTGCTCTTCGTATACCGCTCCGGTACCGCCGGGCCACCACCCGTCCACGGTCCTTCCGGCAACCTCCAAGCAGCCTCTCCTGCAGACAGTCACCGCCGTCTGCTGACCTTGCTGTTCTCAGTCCAGGGCACACACCCGGACCAACTTCAGGCTTTCTTAACTGTTACTGTCTCTTCCACTTTACTCCTCTCACTTGCTCCTCTACCTCTTCCTTTCACTTCCTAAACTCATCTGCCTGGTTCTCCCGCCTCCAGGGCTGTGAACTCCTCGGTGGGCGGAGCCAACCACCTGGCCCACCCCCTGGTGTGGACATCAGCCCCTGGAGGAAGGCAACAAGGATTTTTGGTTAGCCTTGGTGTTCCTATCTGGGGAGTAGGGTGTGGTGGTGTTATGACCTGTGACCCCTGGCTTGCCCAGGGCGTCACACTATTATCAAATTTCAGTGTATAGTGTGCGTGGGGTGGGGGGGCGCGTTTAGATCAGCGCTGCTGGGATAATGACGATCGCCATTTTTTTTTTCCCTAAGCGCGCGTGCAGTGGTGCGGGCCAGCATGTCAGCCAATCACAGACACACACACAGCTAAGTGGTCTTTTTTGCCAGACAAGCAAGGGCATGTGTCATAGGCTGTGAATGTCCCATGTCCTTGCATTATAAATACGGCCATTTTCCCTCACGGTGCCATTATCTGCTTTCTGCGTGTAGGTGACAGTCACCACTCACGAAGCTCCTGTCGCCGCTCCAGCTGTGTACACTATACACAGCGCTCTACAGAATAGGGACAGAAGTTTATTTCAGCCCTTTTCAGGGCTGATTTCCTGGGGCTCAGAGCCATAGCTGACAGGCAGGTCCGTGGAAACGCTGTAAACAGCTTCAGATAACAGCATCTGTGTACCTAAGCTCAGGGAATTCCTTGCTGCATTTCACCATTAGGAGGGATAGAAAGTGAGGCTTTCTTTCCTGTCCACTGACCCAGAGAACCCAGCCACCTGCCCACTTTTGCCACGCTATTTTTATAGCAAACAGTTCTGAAACTTATGAATATGTGAACATGGACCTGCATTACTGCTAAGGAAAATCTGAGAAAAATGAGATATTTAGCATATATAAATGGCCATTTGTATATCTGCCCAGTTGCCCCTTCACGGCATATCTCGTAACTGGGTCCCTAACGCTATGCTGAAGCCTCTCTCTAGGTTAAAAACCTCCTGTGTATGGGCAAGTAGGAACCTGCTATATAGGATAAGATTACCTGTGGCAACTGGGGGAAGGGTGCACGGTCAGATATACAAATGGCCATTTATATATGCTAAATATCTCATTTTTCTCAGTTCTGAAACATAGTGGCATCCAAAACGTGGCTGCTATGTTGAAGAGAGCCATAAGATGAAATACTTAATTAACCTCTGGACATAGAGCACTGTGAGAAGTGTATTCAATGAAATGAATTCTCTATACATAAGCCAGTCAATTTTCAGAGGAACCCAAAATGGCCCCCGATGACATCACAGACCAAACCATCAGCATGGATCCACCAGATGACGTCCCTCTCATCACCATCATCATGACTTCATCCACTGAATTCAGACACGCCCATCAACAGCAACACAGATCTCCCCATTCGCTAGCCCATGAACTGTCCCACTAAATGGGCATACCTGAACTCGTGTACGCCCCTATCCTATATCAAGAGGACAAATGCTTGTACTCGTTCTGTTTGGTGCCATTTTTACTGTGACCAAGAAGAGATTTCATATCCAACTGTGTCTGGTGTGAATTCTTTATGCATGCACATGGTATATACCAATTAGGCCAAGCAGTAGGCAACTAGTGATCTCTGATTAAGAGTTCACCTCAACATTATTGGTGCCCAATGTGGGGCCAATAGACATAGACACCTGAAATCCTGATGAACCGGCAACTGGAATGGCATGACTTGTTGGACACCCCAGGAATTTGATCACCTCCTAACGAGAGTACAGTAGGTCTGCTGATTTTTCATAATCTATAGTCTTCCCGTGGTCTCGGGGGCGGGTGTGGCACTGATTGCCTGACTGTGTCCGGTTTGTTGGGGTATCTGTTGACGGTCAGACGGGTCTCACGGCTATTGGCCATATTAATCTCAGAAAAACCGTCACATATTTAGTTGCCTGCTGCCTGTTGTGTGTATTTGTGAAGAGGGGAGATTGACTGGTAGTTAAGAAAGCATGTGAGTTTGTGAGTGGTGAATGGAAAACGTGTAAAGTAAATGGTGTTAATGGTTGTGTCTGTGATATGGTTTGTGGTTCTGGTGTAGTGCCAAACTCAGACTGAGTGCAGATTTTTTTTTTCTAATGCCAAGCTCAGACTGAGTGCAGAGCTTTTTTGTAGTGCCAAGCTCAGACATACTGAGTGCAGAGCTTTTTGTAGTGCCAAGCTTAGCTAGACTAAGTTCAGAGCCATATGTAAGTGCCCAGCTTAGCTAGACTAAGTGCAGAGCCATATGTAAGTGCCCAGCTTAGCAAGACTAAGTGCAGAGCCATATGTAAGTGCCCAGCTTAGCTAGACTAAGTGCAGAGCCTTGCTTATACATAAATCTAACCTTTTTAAAGTGTTTTCCTGGAGTGAATCGGCTGGTATAGACACCTTGTAGTCAGGGGTGACACCATCGGTGTCTTTGTGAATTACAGAACGCAGAAATTAGACAGGGACGACATGACAGAGTAAGGAAGGATTTGGAAGTGTATACTGCAAACCCTAGGTTTTCTTTAGTGTTTCAGTTGTGAGTCATCTCCCCATCTTTGTTTGTCTGTTGTTCTTAGCTTGGTCTGCATAGAGAAAGATTGTTTGTTTGGTGTTGTTTATCTTGAGAGAAAGATGGAGAAATTGATGAAGCTGTGTCTAGTTGTGCCGGAAAAAGCCAGATGAGAGTGGACTTTGTTGGGATGTGAGGACTCTAAGCCGCAATCCTGTGATAAACCATGTGCTATTTTTGGTGGCAGCCATTTTAGGTCAGATTTTAAAATGGTGGATGAAGCACATGGTGGCTGAGGCATGCATGGTTTAAACAAAGAAAAGGAAGTGAGTCGGAGGGATGTGTGAAGAAGTTCATGTGCTCTGTAAATGTCTGAACAATGGATTGGATGGAGTACATACTTAGACAGAAAAATAAGTGTTTTTATCTATAATTAGACTTAGATCGTGGACATATGTGTGTGTATGTATAAATATTTATGTGTAAGTACAGACTATAGAAAAGAGGGGAGAAAAAGTTTGAGTAGATGTGAGGTCAGTTTTCCCTTTTCTCTGCCACATGATCCTACAGATGCAAAATGGTGGACGAAGCACATGGCTGAGGCATGATTGAGACAAAGAGAGTGAGTGGGGGGATGTGTAAAGTAACCAGAAGACCATCGGTTATATGAAAGTCTGAACAATGGATTGGATGGAGTAGTACATACTTAGACAGAAAAAATGAGTGTTTTTAACTGTAGTTGGATCAGGACTGTAGATATCTGAATGTGTGTATATGATATATATAAATGTATATGTGTGTGTGTGTGTGTGTGTGTGTATAAAACACAGACTATAGGGGGAAATAGTTGAGCAAAAGAACCTTCCCACATGGTCCTATTCTAGCAAGGAGACCATGTGCTGTGCAGCCATCTTTAGTAGGAATTAGATGAAATGAGTATTTGCAGTGTGAGACTTAGGGATTAATAGTTATAGTCCATTACAATATTGAAAATGATAGATTAGGAAAGCATTAAGATAAAAATTCTTGAATAACGTACCTTTGCAGTAGAGGTCATGATAAAGAAGTAAATAATAAATATTCCCATTATGCATCTGACAGATTGATCCTGAGAGTTGCATGTTAAAAAAAAAAAATCAATAGAAGATCTATATATCCAACAGAAGAAGGGAGATTTGACTTCTCTCCTGCAGCTGAAGAAGCCTCTTTGCATCTGGTTTTGGGGGAGGGGCAACCTTAAAAAACTTGTGGAGCAGGATTTTTTGCCTCCCCTTGCACAGTGGAATCTATTGTGGGCCAGCTGTGAAAAGAGCAGCCCAAACATGGTCATGTTGGTCAAAAAAAAGAGGACTTTCTGCATTTAATTCATTGTAAATTGTATTGGAAAATGTAACTTTTTGTTTTTTTGTTTTTTATTTTTACTAATTTTATCCCAAAGGAATAAAAATTAACTGTGGACATGTTTAGATTTCTTGATAGATATTCAAGCATAGAAGTCAGAAGTCTGTTAGATAGATAATTTTCCATGGCAAATCAGCATTTTGTAGTGATTTGTTTGGAAAATTAATTTTTATTTCATATCTGTTCCCACATGGCCAGTTTATTTGTTCTAGTTTCTTTTATCCCTTCAAGTTATAGGACAGTATCACAGAGATGCTGATGATCTCAATTTTTCAAAAATGAACGCCTCTCTATCCAATATCCAGAGGTTGTGCTACGTTATTATTATAGTTATTATTAATAATAATAATTTTTGTTAATATATTTATTAATAATTACAATAATTTGGTTTAAAAGTATGTGGATGATTTATGGTATTCTGTGTTTGATATAATGTATTGAATCATCTGTTTTCTTTTTTTTTTTATAGAAAGAAAGATTATAATGCAGATTTCTGTGCTTCATGCGAAGGTTAAAAAAGCCATTGAAATAGTTTTCCATTATAAGGTTACACATAACATAATATTTATGGTGTACCCGGTTAGGTACAATCTATACAATGTGACTTTCATGTCTAAATGTAGAGCTCCGGTGACACATACTTTTTTTGAATCTAATTATGTTTTGGATAATAGATTCAAAAAGGGGGGGAAAGATGATGTGGAAAATCACACATTATTTAAGGTTTTAATTTGTTCATCAATTGAGTTTTTCTATTACGTTTTCTTTATGTTTTTTATCTGTATTGAAGGATACAGAAGACATACATATATCTCATGATTGCTCTGATGTAACAAGAATTGTCAGGTTTTGAACATATCTCAGATGAGCGCATTGTTAATGCAGATTTTGAGTTTTTCGTAGATGGATCCAGATACCAAGATGCTGGTTGATTCTACATTGGATATGCTGAGGTTGCGCAACATGATGTAATAAAAATCGAACCACTCGCTCCTCTCCCATCGGATTAGGAGAACGAGATGAAGATTTGCGATCACTGTGGTTTGTAGAGCGGAGGGGGGTAAGATAGTCAAAATGTGGATATAAGCAGCAGCCGGAGGAGATGCTCGCACAGGTGCAGACAACAAAGAAGCAGTGAATAGGCCTAGAGTTGAGAGTCCTTTACCAATGAAAACCAGTACCTCGGTGGCTCCTTTCACGTCTGTGACATTGGTCACTCCTTGTGTTTTTAAATCCCTACAGGAACAAGCGATTCAGCAAGGGACGGAGTGTGAGACGCAGGAAGCAAGCTGACTGAGGAAGGTCTGTGTATCAAGGGCGATAAGCTTTCTCTGCCATGAGCGCTCTACTGAATAATGGCCCAGGTAACACATGTGACAAAGGTGTTGGGATGGACAAGATATGGGCGGCACCACTGCTTCAGTACCCAGGTGGCCAGACACCTCCAGTCTTGTAAGACCTGTGCTTAATACAAGGTACAGAAACTAAAGACCTCTTAGAAACACCCCCCCTCATCTGCTCTACTGCTCCAGTGATTGCAGATTAGTCATATACATCTACCATGAGTAGGTTTATATGAGTTTTGTGAGTGTTGTGTGAATTTCTTTTCAGGCCTGCTCTGAAACATATCCAGTATGGAAAACATTACTGCTGAAAAACTCATGGTATATAAAAATGAAGTTCCTAAAAAGTGGTAAAAGTAGATATTCTATAGGAGAGGTCATTATAGAGATCTTACAGTACCTGGGTATGCCCCTGATGAACCCCTGTCTGCCATTGTGAAGAGGGGAGAAACGCGTTGGGCTTCTTTCATGCTAAGTGTCTGACAAATATGCGTTTATTTTATTAGCCTGAGTGTGAATTGGACAGTGGAGGGTCTGTGATGGGACGAGATCTCCTCATGACGTTACCTGGCCTTATTGTTATATTGATACAGTGGGTACATGTTATACATGTGAGATATTTAATTTCTTTTAGGGTTTGGTCCTTGAATTTGCTATATCATATTGATTTAAGCTACCAAACAGCTATGTAAAATATAGAGTTTGAATATTTAATCTTTGGGAATTAATTGGATATATATAATTGCATATTGACGCCTCTTTATCCCCTGTATCTCACGGTTTCTATATTTCCTCATTGATATTAGCAGCACGTATTAGCATTAGCAGTGTAGGGATAGGAAGGGTGAGCCGTCGGTGAGCGGGGGCGCCAATTCGCCTTATAGGGTGCCGACCTCTGCTGCGAGGTAGGGAGAGTTTAGGGCTATTGCCCCAATCCCTGCCCCCTGCTTTATTGGAATATTTAATTGTGTCTATAGTAGAGATGAGCGAACCGGTCCCGGTTCGGCTCGAGGTCGGTTCGCCGAACGGAGGTCCCGTTCGAGTTTGGCTCATCGAACGTTCGACGAACCGAACTCGAGCCAATAGGAAACAATGGCAGGCAATCACAAACACAGTAAAACACCTAGAAAACACCCTCAAAGGTGTCCAAAAGGTGACAAACAACTCAAACACATGGGAAAGTGACAAGGACATATACTCATGCGAAAACAAAACAGCTAGACAAGGAAAAAGAGGAGGACACACAGATATAGGCATGGCACGCCATTCTAAAATCATGTAAAACACCGCAAGGTGACTCCAAGCGTAGTCTCCCTTTTTTTCCAAAAATTGGGCCCCACACACACCCACCCATTCAGTGGCAGCAGTTGGGCCCCAGTTGTACAATTCACAGCTAGATTTGCATCAAGCACATTCAAAAATACGCCATTCTTATCCGTCCCCAGGATGACACCGTGGTAGGTAGCAAAGTTTTTCCTGATCCCAGCTCTGTTCATCTTGGCTTCTTTTAAAAACACAGCAAGCAAGGGTTACTCCAAGCGGAGCCTCCCTTTTTTCCAAAAATTGGGCCACACAGACACCCACCCCATCAGTGGCAGCACTTGGGCCCTAGTTGCAAACAGGATGTTTTGATTTGCATCAAGCACATTCAAAAATACGCCATTCTTATCCGTCCCCAGGATGACACCGGGGTAGGTAGCAAAGTCTTTCCTGATCCCAGCTCTGTTCATCTTGGCTTCTTTTAAAAACACAGCAAGCAAGGGTTACTCCAAGCGGAGCCTCCCTTTTTTCCAAAAATTGGGCCACACAGACACCCACCCCATCAGTGGCAGCACTTGGGCCCTAGTTGCAAACAGGATGTTTTGATTTGCATCAAGCACATTCAAAAATACGCCATTCTTATCCGTCTCCATGATGACACCGGGGTAGGTAGCAAAGTCTTTCCTGATCCCAGCTCTGTTCATCTTGGCTTCTTTTAAAAACACAGCAAGCAAGGGTTACTCCAAGCGGAGCCTCCCTTTTTTCCAAAAATTGGGCCACACAGACACCCACCCCATCAGTGGCAGCACTTGGGCCCTAGTTGCAAACAGGATGTTTTGATTTGCATCAAGCACATTCAAAAATACGCCATTCTTATCCGTCCCCAGGATGACACCGGGGTAGGTAGATAAAGTCTTTGCTGACCCATGACTTGTTCATCTTGGCTTCTTTTAAAAACAATGTAAGCAAGGGTTACTCCAAGCGGAGTCTCCCTTTTTTCCAAAAATTGGGCCCCACACACACCCACCCCTTCAGTGGCAGCAGTTGTGCCCCAGTTGTACACTTCACAGCTACATTTGCATCAAGCACATTCAAAAATACGCCATTCTTATCCGTCCCCAGGATGACACCGGGGTAGGTAGCAAAGTCTTTCCTGATCCCAGCTCTGTTCATCTTGGCTTCTTTTAAAAACACAGCAAGCAAGGGTTACTCCAAGCGGAGTCTCCCTTTTTTCCAAAAATTGGGCCACACAGACACCCACCCCATCAGTGGCAGCACTTGGGCCCTAGTTGCAAACAGGATGTTTTGATTTGCATCAAGCACATTCAAAATCAACAAGCATTTACTCTCCCCAGGATGACACAGGGGTAGTAAATTCCTTCTGGATCCATGACTTGTTCATTTTGATGAACGTCAGTCTGTCCACATTGTCACTGGACAGACGCGTGCGCTTATCTGTCAGCACACACCCAGCAGCACTGAATACACGTTCAGAGACAACGCTGGCAGCTGGACACGACAAAATCTCCAAGGCGTAAGTTGCGAGCTCTGGCCATTTTTCTAGGTTTGAAGCCCAAAAGGAGCAAGGCTCCAGTTGCACAGTCATGGCATCGATGTTCATTTGGAGATACTCCTGTATCATCCTCTCCAGCCGTTGAGTATGTGTCAGACTTGTTGTCTCTGGTGGCCTTGCAAAAGAGGGTCTAAAAAAATTATGAAAAGATTCCATAAAATTGCTGTTACCGGCACCAGATACAGTCCTACTGGTACGGGTAGACTGTTGAAGATGACGAGACCGTCCCATGTTTGTCAAGTTACAACTGGGAGATTCCCTCCCTGCACCTGCACGGTTGTTTGGTGGAAAAGCCGAGCTAAGATCGAGTAACAGCTTCTGCTGATACTCCTGCATACGTGCGTCCCTTTCTATGGCTGGAATTATGTCACAAAATTTGGACTTGTACCGGGGATCTAATAGTGTGGCAATCCAGTAGTCATCATCACTTCTAATTTTGACAATACGACTGTCATGTTGGAGGTAGTGCAACAAAAAGGCACTCATGTGTCTTGCGCAGCCATGCGGACCAAGTCCACGCTGTGTTTGTGGCATAGAGGTGCTACCCGTTCTTTCTTCCTCTGACATCTCCCCCCAACCTCTTTCAACTGAAATTTGACCAAGGTCTCCCTCATCCGCTGAGTCTTCCATGTCCATGGACAGTTCGTCCTCCATTTCTTCATGTTCTCCTGCACCTTGCTCAACATTTCGCCTGCTACTATGCGCCCTTGTCGATCCCTGTCCCCCATGGTCCCATGCCTGCTGCGTTGGTGATGATGAACGTCTGGACCTTGGTGATGTTGTTGTCCCTTGCGCATATGAATCCTCCTGTAGTTCCTCCCCTTCATGTTGTCCCACCCCCTGACTCTGAATAGTGTTTAGCGTGTGCTCCAGCATGTAAATGACTGGAATCGTCATGCTGATAATGGCATTGTCAGCACTAAACATATTCGTCGCCATGTCGAAACTGTGCAGAAGGGTGCATAGGTCCTTGATCTGAGACCACTCCATCAGGGTGATCTGCCCCACCTCTGCATCTCGTTGGCCCAGGCTATACGTCATGACGTATTGCACCAGGGCTCTGCGGTGCTGCCACAGTCGCTGTAACATGTGGAGAGTTGAATTCCAGCGTGTCGCCACATCGCATTTCAGGCGATGAACCGGCAGGCCGAAAGACTTCTGGAGCAATGCAAGTCGCTCTGCTGCGGCGCTTGAACGGCAGAAGTGAGCTGACAGTTTTCGTGCCCTGTTCAGAAGGCCATCTAGGCCGGGATAGTGTGTTAAAAATTGCTGGACGACAAGGTTCAACACGTGAGCCATACAAGGTACGTGTGTCACCTTGCCCAGGCGAAGTGCCGCACCCAGGTTTGCAGCATTGTCGCACACGGCCTTACCAGGCTGCAGGTTGAGTGGAGACAACCATTTATTAAACTCGGACCGCAGAGCTGACCACAACTCCTCAGCTGTGTGACTCTTATTCCCAAGACATGTCAAGCTAAAGACCGCCTGATGCCGTTGCGCTCTGCTGCTGCCAGCATAGTAATGAGGGGTGCGTGATTCCTTCTGCGCAGTGAGAACGCTGGTGGCCTGACCAGGCAGGCTTGGGGCGGAGGTGGAGGACCCAGATGAGGTGGAGGATGCAGAAGCTGTGGCGGAACTTGGACAGACAGAGGATTGACACACAAGTCGTGGGGACGGCAAGACTTGTGCAGCAGACCCTTCTCCATCTATCACCATAGTTACCCAGTGCCCAGTCAGCGACATGTAACGTCCCTGTCCATGCTTACTGGTCCAAGTATCGGTGGTGAAATGCACCCGTTCACACACAGAGTTTCTCAAGGAAGCGGTGATGTTGTGTGCGACATGCTGGTGTAGCGCGGGCACACCTTTCTTAGAGAAGTAGTGGCGACTAGGCATCTGGTACTGGGGCACAGCGACAGACATAAGGTCTCTAAAATCCTGTGTGTCCACTAGGCGGAAAGGCAGCATTTCGGTAGCCAACAGCTTACAGAGGGATAGAGTCAACCTCTTAGCTTTGTCATGGGTCGGAGGAAGTGGCCTTTTATTTGACCACATCTGAGGGACAGAGATCTGGCTGCTTTGTGTAGACGGTGTTGAGTAGGGTGTCCCTGGAAAAATGCAGGTTTGTGAGGAAAGTGCAGGCGGAGACATGATGTTGCCTTCATCCAACGTTGGTGCTATCGATGTCTGAGAGAGCTGTACACACTCACTTGTTTCCCCTTCCAAACCAACTGACGACCTTACAAGCAAACTGCCTGTTGCGGTTACAGTGGTGGAAGTTTTGCGTGGAAAAACAGGTGTGACAGTTGTCCCCACAGTCCTAGAAGATGAAGAGCGCGCGGATGCACTGGAAGGGGCGGGCGGTGGATGGTTCGCTCCGCTAGGCTGCATTGCAGCACGGTGAGCTTCCCACCGGGACCTATGATATTTATTCATGTGACGATTCATGGAAGAAGTTGTCAAACTGCTGAGGTTTTGACCTCTACTAAGAGAATCATGACAAATGTTACATATCACATGATTTGGGCGATCTTTTTCTATGTCAAAAAAGGACCAGGCTAGGCAAGGCTTAGAGGCCATGCGACCTGTTGATCCACCCCGAATAATGCTCATAGGCAGAGTGGTGGCTGAGGATGCAGTTGTAGACGTGCTACCAGTGCTCCGACTCTGTCCAGGAAGGCGCAAGGTAACTTCGTCGTCGGTTGCATCCTCCTCCACCGCCTCTGTTGACCTCCTCGAGTGCCTGACTGGGGGTTGACAGTAGGTGGGATCTAGAACGTCATCATCAATTGTTGTGTTTGCACTCCCCTCCCCCTCAGACCGAGCCTCTTCTTGCCCTGACCGAATATTTAAGTTGTCATCCCAATTTGGTATCTGCGTCTCATCTTCATCAGTATGTTCCTCATTGTCTATAACCACAGGTGTTACAGTTTGTGACAAAGGGTCAACATTATGCTCAGAAACTTGGTCCTCACGGCCTGAATCAGAGTCACAAAGGTTCTGGGCATCACTGCAGACCATTTCCTGTTCTGTACTCACTGTAGCTTGGGAGCAGACCTCTGATTCCCAGGCTATAGTGTGACTGAACAGCTCTGCAGACTCAGCCATCTCAGTTCCACCATACTGTGCAGGGCTGATGGAGACTTCAGAGCTGGGAGAAATCAAGTGTGATTGGGATGACAACTCAGAGGACTGGTGTTTTTTGGATGCGGTACTTGAAGTGGCTGAGAGGGCACTTGTTGGACCACTTGAGATCCATTCAAGCATTTTCCTTTTTTGGTCATCATCTACCTTTGTTCCTGTTGTTCGTGTCCGTAAAAAAGGGAGCACATCGGATTGTCCACGGTAAGTAGTAGACATCTTACTTTTGCTGGTAGATGGTCTATCTTCAGCAGATGATAATGGAGCTTTGCCACCTTCCCCACGGACAAAACCTTTTTTGCCTTTTCCACCACGCCTCTTCCCCTTTCCACCAGCATTTGTCATTTTGCCACTCATGTTGATTGCGACAAGATTGTGGACTGAAAATGTGGTAGTAAAAATTGAGAGGTGGTGAAGATTGCAGTGGTGGTCTAGCTTTATTAACAGCAGAATAATAAAGAATAAATATCCCTGACAATGCAACTTAGTTATAATGAGTTGGAGTGTGCAACGCAGGCAGATGCGCTCTGCAAATGTCTTGGCACTAGTGGGACTATAGCAAAGTCCAATAGCCACGTATAGGATGCCACTAGGTACACTGAGTGTTTGCTAGTATAATGGCTTAGTTATAATGAGTTGGAGTGTGCAACGCAGGCAGATGCGCTCTGCAAATGTCTTGGCACTAGTGGGACTATAGCAAAGTCCAATAGCCACGTATAGGATGCCACTAGGTACACTGAGTGTTTGCTAGTATAATGGCTTAGTTATAATTAGTTGGAGTGTGCAACGCAGGCAGATGCGCTCTGCAAATGTCTTGGCACTAGTGGGACTATAGCAAAGTCCAATAGCCACGTATAGGATGCCACTAGGTACACTGAGTGTTTGCTAGTATAATGGCTTAGTTATAATTAGTTGGAGTGTGCAACGCAGGCAGATGCGCTCTGCAAATGTCTTGGCACTAGTGGGACTATAGCAAAGTCCAATAGCCACGTATAGGATGCCACTAGGTACACTGAGTGTTTGCTAGTATAATGGCTTAGTTATAATGAGTTGGAGTGTGCAACGCAGGCAGATGCGCTCTGCAAATATCTTGGCACTAGTGGGACTATAGCAAAGTCCAGTAGCCACGTATAGGATGCCACTAGGTACACTGAGTGTTTGCTAGTATAATGGCTTATTTATAATTAGTTGGAGTGTGCAACGCAGGCAGATGCGCTCTGCAAATGTCTTGGCACTAGTGGGACTATAGCAAAGTCCAATAGCCACGTATAGGATGCCACTAGGTACACTGAGTGTTTGCTAGTATAATGGCTTAGTTATAATGAGTTGGAGTGTGCAACGCAGGCAGATGCGCTCTGCAAATGTCTTGGCACTAGTGGGACTATAGCAAAGTCCAATAGCCACGTATAGGATGCCACTAGGTACACTGAGTGTTTGCTAGTATAATGGCTTAGTTATAATGAGTTGGAGTGTGCAACGCAGGCAGATGCGCTCTGCAAATGTCTTGGCACTAGTGGGACTATAGCAAAGTCCAATAGCCACGTATAGGATGCCACTAGGTACACTGAGTGTTTGCTAGTATAATGGCTTAGTTATAATTAGTTGGAGTGTGCAACGCAGGCAGATGCGCTCTGCAAATGTCTTGGCACTAGTGGGACTATAGCAAAGTCCAATAGCCACGTATAGGATGCCACTAGGTACACTGAGTGTTTGCTAGTATAATGGCTTAGTTATAATTAGTTGGAGTGTGCAACGCAGGCAGATGCGCTCTGCAAATGTCTTGGCACTAGTGGGACTATAGCAAAGTCCAATAGCCACGTATAGGATGCCACTAGGTACACTGAGTGTTTGCTAGTATAATGGCTTAGTTATAATTAGTTGGAGTGTGCAACGCAGGCAGATGCGCTCTGCAAATGTCTTGGCACTAGTGGGACTATAGCAAAGTCCAATAGCCACGTATAGGATGCCACTAGGTACACTGAGTGTTTGCTAGTATAATGGCTTAGTTATAATTAGTTGGAGTGTGCAACGCAGGCAGATGCGCTCTGCAAATGTCTTGGCACTAGTGGGACTATAGCAAAGTCCAATAGCCACGTATAGGATGCCACTAGGTACACTGAGTGTTTGCTAGTATAATGGCTTAGTTATAATGAGTTGGAGTGTGCAACGCAGGCAGATGCGCTCTGCAAATGTCTTGGCACTAGTGGGACTATAGCAAAGTCCAGTAGCCACGTATAGGATGCCACTAGGTACACTGAGTGTTTGCTAGTATAATGGCTTATTTATAATTAGTTGGAGTGTGCAACGCAGGCAGATGCGCTCTGCAAATGTCTTGGCACTAGTGGGACTATAGCAAAGTCCAATAGCCACGTATAGGATGCCACTAGGTACACTGAGTGTTTGCTAGTATAATGGCTTAGTTATAATGAGTTGGAGTGTGCAACGCAGGCAGATGCGCTCTGCAAATGTCTTGGCACTAGTGGGACTATAGCAAAGTCCAATAGCCACGTATAGGATGCCACTAGGTACACTGAGTGTTTGCTAGTATAATGGCTTAGTTATAATGAGTTGGAGTGTGCAACGCAGACAGATGCGCTCTGCAAATGTCTTGGCACTAGTGGGACTATAGCAAAGTCCAATAGCCACGTATAGGATGCCACTAGGTACACTGAGTGTTTGCTAGTATAATGGCTTAGTTATAATGAGTTGGAGTGTGCAACGCAGGCAGATGCGCTCTGCAAATGTCTTGGCACTAGTGGGACTATAGCAAAGTCCAATAGCCACGTATAGGATGCCACTAGGTACACTGAGTGTTTGCTAGTATAATGGCTTAGTTATAATTAGTTGGAGTGTGCAACGCAGGCAGATGCGCTCTGCAAATGTCTTGGCACTAGTGGGACTATAGCAAAGTCCAATAGCCACGTATAGGATGCCACTAGGTACACTGAGTGTTTGCTAGTATAATGGCTTAGTTATAATTAGTTGGAGTGTGCAACGCAGGCAGATGCGCTCTGCAAATGTCTTGGCACTAGTGGGACTATAGCAAAGTCCAATAGCCACGTATAGGATGCCACTAGGTACACTGAGTGTTTGCTAGTATAATGGCTTAGTTATAATTAGTTGGAGTGTGCAACGCAGGCAGATGCGCTCTGCAAATGTCTTGGCACTAGTGGGACTATAGCAAAGTCCAATAGCCACGTATAGGATGCCACTAGGTACACTGAGTGTTTGCTAGTATAATGGCTTAGTTATAATTAGTTGGAGTGTGCAACGCAGGCAGATGCGCTCTGCAAATGTCTTGGCACTAGTGGGACTATAGCAAAGTCCTATAGCCACGTATAGGATGCCACTAGGTACACTGAGTGTTTGCTAGTATAATGGCTTAGTTATAATTAGTTGGAGTGTGCAGAGGACAAGAGGGTACAGTGGCAGGATTGTGGTGCTCTGGGTAGAGGAATGGAAGCCTGCCTTTCTATTCCCTCCTAATGGTGAAATGCAGGGAGGAAATCCCTGACCTTGGCTGCACAGACGCTGGCGCTGTTTTCAGGACCTGTCACCTTAACTCTGACCCTGCCGGTTTGAGCCCTTAAAAGGACTGCTATAAAGTGCTCTCCCTATGCTGTCTAACGCTGTGTATGCAGCGCATACAGCTGTATCGGCGATAGGACTCAGGAGGACGGAGCTGCGACAGTGATGTCTGACACCAAAGACGCAGAAGGCAGATAATGGCGTCCTGGAAGAAAATGTCCGGTTTTATAATGCAGGGACATGTGACATGGACATCCTATCACACATGCCGTTGCTTCTCTGGCTCAAAGTCCACTTAGCTGTGTGTGTGTCTGGGATTGGCTGACATGCTGGCCCGCCCCACAAGACGCGCGCGCTTAGGGAAGGAAGACAAGAAAAAAAAAAAAAATGGCGATCGCCATTATACAAACAGCAGTGATCTGAAGGCGCTGTTCACGCACACTATACACTGAAATGTCATAATAGTGTGATTCACAGAGTGACTTACACTATTACAGCAGAAACCAAGCTAGGATTTAGCTGTTTTTTTGCTGCTAGAACCGTTCTCGAACGTTTCTAGAACTATCGAGCTTTTGCAAAAAGCTCGAGTTCTAGTTCGATCTAGAACATGCCCCAAAATCACTCGAGCCTAGAACTGGAGAACCACGAACCACGAACCGCGCTCAACTCTAGTCTATAGTTACATGGGTGTATGTTCGGAATTTTAATGATTATAACATAAACATGTAACGATCCACAAGATAATGGTGGACGCTGGCAAATCATGTAACAAATGTTCGTTTTCCTTAATAATTAGATCTTTACATAAGATATTTTTGGTTTAGCACCTACAATGTGATTATATTTGTTCGGGGCAGGTGGACGGGTAGGCCCAGGAGGTGGATCTACTGGGCCGAACACCTCACTGAAGGCAAGGGGTCCGGTAGCCGGAGCACTACAGGTAGCAGGACAGTCCGTTCAAAGGAGTGGAGTGTAGAAGTCCCTGGGACCACGGAGTCACCGAAGGTAGTCCGGATGACGGAGCTCAGGTTCGGAGGCCGAGATGTTGTCAGGCAGAGTCCGGAACCGACGGAGCGAGAAGACGGGTCACCACAGGGATCAGAGATGGTATGGACTGACGGGATGGCGGACAGTCACCGTTTGGGGTTCGGGAATCGTCAGGACCGGATGGCGAGGCAGGAGCGGCTCTAGGAGAGAGATAGGTAAGTATACCGCAAGACACAAGGAGACCTGACTCCTAGCTTAGCAAAACACGAAGAACAGGCCCCGCCCACTTGGAAAGGATTCCCCTATATACCCTGTACCTGATTCTTCAATATCCTGTTGGAGGACACTGGCCCTTTAAGAGAGGGTCAATGACCGCGCGCGCGCCCTAATGCGCATGCGCGAGGCCTGGGTGCCAGAAGCCAGAGCAGGGAGCGGTGAACAGGAGGCAGGAGAGCCGGGCTGGGGCCGAGTTGCCGACGGGCGCCGGGAGCGGGGACCGAGCTGCCTGGGGACCGCAGGCGATGGAGCAGGAAGGCTGTGGAGCGGGGGACCGGGAAGCCTGGCACGGGAGTGGCGGAGCGCGACCTGAGAGCGGGGAAGCGTGGCAGGGGAGCCGGTAAGCAAGGCAGGGGAGCCGGGGAGCATGGCAGGGGAGCCGGGGAGCCTAGCAAGGGAGACGGGGAGCGTGACAGTACCCCCTCCCCCACGCCCCCCTCCCCGCAACCGGGACAGGAAGGCACGTATCAGAGGAGTACCCACATTCTCCCAGGGTTCCCAGGACCTATCTTCAGGACCATACCCTGCCCAGTCCACCAGGAAGAACTGTCGGCCCCGTATGGTTTTCATGGCCACGATATCCCTTACCGCATAGATGTCATCATCAGCAATAGGAGGAGGAGTAGAACTGGCAGCAGCGGAGAAGGGACCAAGGACAACCGGCTTGAGCAGGGAGACGTGGAAGGAGTTGGGTATTCTCATCGTGGCCGGGAGCTGCAGCTTGTAGGAGACCTCATTTATTTTGCTGAGGACTTTAAATGGCCCGATGTAGCGAGGACCCAGCTTGTATGATGGTAGCTTCAATCGGATGTACTTGGAAGCAAGCCAGACCAGATCTCCTGGAGAGAAACACGGAGGATCCAGACGCCTCTTGTCTGCGTGTCTCTTCATCCGCAGGGAAGCACGTCCAAGGGACGCCTTGACAGAGTCCCAAATTGTTGCAAAGTCACGGACTACAGCATCAGCAGCTGGGACATCCGAGGAAGAGGATACAGGTAATGGGACGGAAGGCTGAAGTCCGTAAACGACATGGAAGGGAGAGCTGGAGGAGGACTCACTGACGTGGTGGTTATGGGAGAATTCAGCCCAAGGAAGAAGCGTGGACCAGTCGTCGTGATGGGCGTTGACGTAGTGACGTAAGAAGGAGGTCAAGATCTGATTGACTCGTTCCACTTGGCCATTCGACTGAGGATGGTAGGCTGAAGAAAAGTCCAGAGTCACTCCCAGATGTTTGCAGAGAGCCCTCCAGAAGCGGGAGGTAAACTGAGTTCCTCTGTCGGACACAATGTGTGATGGAAAGCCATGCAACCGGAAGATGTGTTGTACATAGGCGTCAGCGAGTTCCTGGGCAGAGGGCAGTCCAGCCATAGGGACGAAATGAGCCATTTTGGAGAACCGATCCACCACGACCCATATGACTGTGTGTCCGGAGGACAGGGGCAAGTCCGTAATAAAGTCCATTGCAATGTGTTGCCACGGAACGGTGGGTATAGGCAGAGGCAGAAGACGGCCATATGGCAGGTGTTTGGGCGTCTTGTTCCTGGCACAAGAGGAGCAGGCTGAGACAAAAGAAGCGACGTCTGTGCGAAGGGATGGCCACCAGTAGTGACGTACAATTGTACTCCATGTTTTCTTCTGACCAGCATGGTCGGCTATTTTCGAGGCATGGCCCCAGTGCAACACTTTTTGCCTGTCAGTCTCAGAGACATAGGTCTTCCCGGGCGGTATCTGGGCCAGGGTGACAGGGGCCACCGGAATGATTTTACTAGGGCAGATGATGGGCTGGGATGTCTCCTCCTCCTGCTCCATGGGCATGAATGACCTGGACAAGGCATCTGCTCGTACACTCTTTTCCGCGGGTCGAAAATGGAGCTGAAAATCGAACCTGGCAAAGAACAAGGACCACCTGGCTTGCCGTGGGTTCAGTCGCTGAGCGGACCGCAGGTATTCCAGGTTCTTGTGGTCCGTGTAAATGATCACGGGGTACATTGCTCCCTCCAGAAGGTAGCGCCATTCCTCCAGAGCCAGTTTGACTGCTAATAGCTCTCGGTCACCGATGGTGTAGTTGCGTTCAGGCGCGGAGAAGCTCTTGGAGTAGAAATCGCAAGTAACCAACTTCCCGGAGGAGGACTTCTGCATGAGCACTGCTCCGGCTCCCGAGGAGGAGACATCCACCTCCAAGGTGAACTGTCAGTTTAACTCAGGACAGTGGAGCACAGGGGAGGAAGAAAATGCCTGTTTCAGGGAGCCAAACGCGGCATCGGCCGCAGGTGACCAGTCCTTTGGATTAGCCCCCTTCTTGGTCAAGGCGGAGAGAGGTGCAGTCAGAGCAGAGAAGTGAGGGATGAACTGACGGTAATAGTTTGCGAATCCCAGAAAGCGTTGGATTGCCTTCAGTCCGGAAGGAGGGGACCAGTTGAGAATGGAAGAGACCTTCTCCGGGTCCATCTGCAGACCGGTATCGGAGATTACGTAACCCAGGAAGGGAAGAGAAGACTGCTCGAAGACACACTTCTCGTACTTGGCGTACAGACGATTCTTCCTCAGTCTTCGTAGTACCAGCTGCACGTTCTCTCTGTGTGTCTGGAGGTCCGGAGAAAAGACCAGGATATCATCGAGATACACCACCACACAGACGTAGAGAAGGTCCCGGAACACGTCGTTCACCAATTCCTGAAAGACTGCTGGTGCGTTACACAGGCCGAAGGGCATCACACAGTATTCATAGTGCCCATCGCGAGTATTGAATGCGGTCTTCCATTCATCCCCAGAGCGGATGCAGACCAGGTTGTAGGCACCCCGAAGATCCAACTTGGTAAACACACGAGCTCCTCTAAGCCGATCAAACAATTCGGGGATGAGCGGCAGGGGGTATTTATTTTTCACGGTGATTTGGTTCAATCCCCGGTAGTCAATGCATGGGCGTAGGTCGCCCTCTTTCTTCTTAACGAAGAAGAAGCCTGCTCCAGCAGTAGAGGAGGATCTCCGAATGAATCCCCTTGCCAGGTTCTCTGTGATGTAGGTAGACATGGCCCGTGTTTCAGCAGGAGACAGCGGATATATCCGTACTCGAGGTGGTGTAGATCCCGGGAGTAGGTCGATGGCACAGTCGTAAGGACGATGTGGCGGCAGTACCTCTGACTCCTTTTTATCAAAGACGTCCGCGAAGGACCAATAGGCCGAGGGCAGTCCCGGTAGGGACTCCGGAACCGGAGGTCGTCGGATGGGCTGTATAGTCTTCAGACAGTTCTCGTGGCAAGAGGAGCCCCATCGGGTGATTTCACCAGTACCCCAGCTGACTGACGGTTCGTGTGTCCGTAACCAGGGGAGTCCCAGCAGGATTTGATGAGACATGTGTGGGACGACGTAGAGAGCGATGTTCTCGGTGTGCAGGGCACCGATACGTAGTTCCACCGGCTTGGTGATCCACGAGATGGTGTCAGAGAGCGGTCTCCCATCTACAGAGGCAATCACGAGGGGTTTGTCGAGTGGAGTAACAGGCACCTGGTACTTGTCCACCGTGGCCTGCTGGATGAAATTGCCTGCTGCCCCGGAATCGAGGTACGCCTCGGCCGTGAACCGCGTCTCTCCCGTTGTCACTTGAACAGTCCACGTAACCGGGTCTGAGAGAGTCCCAGCACCTAGGGTGGCCTCTCCTACCAACCCTAGGCTTTGGAGTTTCCCGGCCTCTCTGGACAGGAGCGTAGAAGGTGTGTGCCCTCTCCGCAGTAGAAGCAGAGGCCCTTGGCGAGCCGTTCTGCTCGGCATTGTTCGGACTGTCGCAAACGGTCAATCTGCATGGGCTCGTGGACAGAGACACCAGACGACGTTGACTGAAGTACGGCGGGCTTCTGCGGAGGAGAGGAATGCCGTATCGGACGTCTCTCACGGGACACCTCTTTGGATCGTTCCTGGAATCTGAGGTCCACGCGGGTGGCTAGTGCGATCAGGGCATCCAGAGTAGAAGGAACATCGCGGCCTGCCAGCTCGTCCTTAATACGACTGGAGAGTCCTTCCCAGAAGGCGGCGGTGAGGGCTTCATTGTTCCAGCCCAATTCTGAGGCCAAAGTGCGGAAGCGGATGGCATACTGCCCCACCGTCATGGTCCCCTGACGTAGCCTGAGGAGTGATGAGGCGGATGCGGCGGCACGGCCGGGTTCGTCGAAGGTGGTTCTAAACGCCTGCAGGAAGTCCTGGATGTTAGTGGTTACAGGATCCTCCTTTTCCCACAAGGGGTTCATCCAGGCCAGTGCCTCACCCTCTAGATGGGACATCACAAATGCCACCTTGGCTTGGTCGGAGGCAAACAGGTGCGGAAGCAGCTTGAAATGGAGGGAGCACTGGTTTAAGAATCCTCTGCAGGTCTTGGGATCTCCGGCATATCGGGGTGGAGAGGCCAAGCGGAGTTTAGATGCTTCCGAGGGAGCCGCCACGGGAACCGTGACCGTGGACTGTGCAGTGGTAACCTGAGATGCCAGGGACGTGGCAGATGCTTGCAGCGTGTGCAGGCGGGTATCCACTGAGGACATGAAGGCCAGCATGCGGGACTGAGTCTCGCGCTGACGTCCGAGTTCCTGCTGCAAGTTGCCCAGCTGGGCCGCTAGTGCTTCGGCAGGATCCATGGCCTGTTCTTACTGTTAGGGCCAGGTGGACGGGTAGGCCCAGGAGGTGGATCCACTGGGCCGAACACCTCACTGAAGGCAAGGGGTCCGGTAGCCGGAGCACTACAGGTAGCAGGACAGTCCGTTCAAAGGAGTGGAGTGTAGAAGTCCCTGGGACCACGGAGTCACCGAAGGTAGTCCGGATGACGGAGCTCAGGTTCGGAGGCCGAGATGTTGTCAGGCAGAGTCCGGAACCGACGGAGCGAGAAGACGGGTCACCACAGGGATCAGAGATGGTATGGACTGACGGGATGGCGGACAGTCACCGTTTGGGGTTCGGGAATCGTCAGGACCGGATGGCGAGGCAGGAGCGGCTCTAGGAGAGAGATAGGTAAGTATACCGCAAGACACAAGGAGACCTGACTCCTAGCTTAGCAAAACACGAAGAACAGGCCCCGCCTACTTGGAAAGGATTCCCCTATATACCCTGTACCTGATTCTTCAATATCCTGTTGGAGGACACTGGCCCTTTAAGAGAGGGTCAATGACCGCGCGCGCGCCCTAATGCGCATGCGCGAGGCCCGGGTGCCAGAAGCCAGAGCAGGGAGCGGTGAACAGGAGGCAGGAGAGCCGGGCTGGGGCCGAGTTGCCGACGGGCGCCGGGAGCGGGGACCGGGCTGCCTGGGGACCGCAGGCGATGGAGCAGGAAGGCCGTGGAGCGGGGGACCGGGAAGCCTGGCACGGGAGCGGCGGAGCGCGACCTGAGAGCGGGGAAGCGTGGCAGGGGAGCCGGTAAGCAAGGCAGGGGAGCCGGGGAGCATGGCAGGGGAGCCGGGGAACCTAGCAAGGGAGTCGGGGAGCGTGACAATATTTCTAATAGATACTTCAGATACAGTGTGATATCCTGACCAGTGATGTAAGAGCCTTATACAACTGCCTATATAGTGTGTTAAACATGTGTATCCTCCAATTCCAGATCCTAAATCAGTGTCAGGAGCACGTGGTCTCCAGCCAGGAGACTGGGTGATCCTAAAAAGACAAGTTAAAAAGAGCTATGAGTCAGAATCAGATGGGCCGATCCAGCTTTTCCCGACCACAGCAACTTCCATGAAGCTTGAGAGAAAACCCATCTGGAGACAACAACCGCTGTAAAGAGTCCATCGTACCAGCAGAATGAGGGTCACAACACACATAGTGCTGGATTATCTCACATAGAACCTTATGGAGAATTTCTAGATTGGGGATGAAACATGGGAAATACCCATGATAAGGGAACAATGGGTACAGGAACATTATACAAATAAGGGCTCATGGTGGGAAAAAAAAAAATTATCTGACCTGAACCAACCAATTATTTTAAGGGTTTAAGTGACTTTTTAAGGATAACATACACTTGTAGGTAACTGGTATTGTCTTATTTGTTGGTATTTGAAGCCGTAAAAGTGCTACTCTGTGTTACTGAAGGTAATCGGATCCATGTGTAAGGGAAATCTTGTTAAAGGTCTCCTGGTGGTAGATTATGGACCCGAGACAAGAAAAGATCCATTAGGGTACCTTCACACTTAGCGATGCAGCAGCGATCCGACCAGCGATCTGACCTGGTCAGGATCGCTGCTGCATCGCTACATGGTCGCTGGTGAGCTGTCAAACAGGCAGATCTCACCAGCGACCAGTGAACAGCCCCCAGCCAGCAGCGACGTGCAAGCGACGCTGCGCTTGCACGGAGCCGCCGTCTGGAAGCTGCGGAGACTGGTAACTAAGGTAAACATCGGGTATGGTTACCCGATGTTTACATTAGTTACCAGTGTGAGCAGGGAGCAGGGAGCCGCGCACACTGAGCGCTGGCTCCTTGCTCTCCTAGCTACAGTACACATCGGGTTAATTAACCCGATGTGTAATGCAGCTACATGTGCAGAGTGCAGGGAGCCGCGCACACTGCTTAGCGCTGGCTCCTTGCTCTCCTAGCTGCTGTACACATCGGGTTAATTAACCCGATGTGTACAGCAGCTACATGTGCAGAGAGCCGGAGCCGGCACTGGCAGCGTGAGAGCTGCAGAGGCTGGTAACTAAGGTAAATATCGGGTAACCACCTTGGTTACCCGATGTTTATCTTGGATACAGCTTACCTCAGCTGTCAGACGCCGGCTCCTGCTCCCTGCTCGCTTCATTTGTCGCTCTCTTGCTGTCACACACAGCGATCTGTGTGTCACAGCAGGAGAGCGGCTTTGAAGAAAACGAACCAGGGCTGTGTGTAACGAGCAGCGATCTCGCAGCAGGGGCCAGATCGCTGCTCATTGTCACACACAGCGAGATCGCTAATGAGGTCACTGCTGCGTCACAAAAAGCGTGACTCAGCAGCGATCTCGGCAGCGAGCTCGCTGTGTGTGAAGCACCCCTTAGAGTTGTGATACAATCAGGTGTATTCAGGTAGAAAAGTCTCGGAAGATGCGGACAACACTCGGATGTTGACTGAGTATCAGTCTTTCAGAAACAGTAACGCTAAAAGCTGCTGCATAACGGTAAGAAGCTTATTCTTACAATTGCCTTACTCTTTCTAATCGATTAATCTCAAAATCTGAATGAGCTCTTCGGCATGAAATAGTCTGTTCTAAGGACAAAGACGTTACCAGTGCCTCTGTGAACTGTGTGTGCGGGATGTGATCAACTCTCTGATCAACAGTCTGTACCAGTGGGGGCAAAGGCTTAGCATTGCTTGTATATTGGATAGAAAAATAAAAAAGGTTACAATTAAAGCATTAGAGCTGACGTGTTAGAGGACCATGGTAGGGTCAGAAGGTTAATAAAGCATTAAGGGGGGGACTGTTGAGGAGAGCCATAAGATGAAATACTTAATTAACCTCTGGACATAGAGCACTGTGAGAAGTGTGTTCAATGAAATGAATTCTCTATACATAAGCCAGTCAGTCTTCAGACGAACCCAAAATGGCCCCCGATGACATCACAGACTACACCATCAGCATGGATCCACCAGATGACGTCCCTCTCAACACTATCATCATGGATTCATCCACTGAAGTCAGACACGCACAGCAACACAGATCTCCCCATTGGCTAGCCCATGAAGTATCCCACTAAAAGGGCATACCTGATCTCGTGTACGCCCCTAGCCTATATTAAGAGGACGCATGCTTGTACTCGCTCTGTTTGGTGCCATTTTTACTGTGACCAAGAACAAATTTCATATCCGACTGTGTCTGGTGTGAATTCTTTATGCATGCATTTGGTATATACCAATTAGGCCAGGCAGTAGGCAACTAGTGATCTCACCTCAACAGCTATACTCCATTGTTGTCCCACTGGTGCCAAGCAATTTCCAGAACTTCTGCATTCAACCCTCATGCACATTTTGCTACGCAATTTTTTAGCAAACAGTGCTGAAAATTTGTGGCATCCACAAAGTGTCTGCTATACTAATTTAGTGTCCCACTTGTGCCAAGCAAGTCCCACCACCTCTGCATTCTACCCTCATGCACATTTTGCTACGCTATTTTTATAGCAAACAGTGCTGAAACTTAGTGGCATCCAAAAAGTGTCTCCTATACTAATTTTGTGTCCGACTTGTGCCAAGCAAGTCCCACAACCTCTGAATTCAACCCTCATGCACATTTTGCTACGCTATTTTTATAGCAAACAGTGCTGAAAATTAGTGGCATCCACAAACTGTCTGCTATACTAATTTTCTGTCCCACTGACGCCAAGGAAGTCCCTATGGGTAGGTAAGGTATGCACACCAGTGACTATGCAAGGGGAATACATGTAATAGGAGAAACTGCTGTGTGAATACTGACTTGAAAAATCCAATAGCTATATGTAAGAGTGAAAATGTGAAAAATGGAATCTGCATTACTGCCATGAACATATGAATTAAGAGAAATTTAGCTACTGAATTGATCAATGCAATAGAGCCCCAACACTACGCCAAAGTTTTTCTCTACGTTGGGGTCCCTAGCTTGTGTGTGTCCTCTCATGCAGTTAAAGGAAGTCCCAGCACCTCTGCATTCAACCCTCATGCACATTTTGCTACGCTATTCTTATAGCAAACAGTGCTGAACATAAGTGGCATCCAAAAAGTGTCTGTTATACTAATTTTGTGTCCCACTTGTGCCAAGCAAGTCCCATCACTTCTGCATTCTACCCTCATGCACATTTTGCTACGCTATTTTTATAGCAAACAGTGCTGAAAATTAGTGGCATCCACAAAGTGTCTGCTATACTAATTTAGTGTCCCACTTGTGCCGAGCAAGTCCGATCACCTCTACATTCAACCCTCATGCACATTTTGCTATGCTATTCTTATAGGAAACAGTGCTGAACATAAGTGGCATCCAAAAAGTGTCTGCTATACTAATTTTGTGTCCCATCACTTTTGCATTCTACCCTCATGCACATTTTGCTACGCTATTTTTATAGCAAACAGTGCTGAAAATTAGTGGCATCCACAAAGTGTCTGCTATACTAATTTAGTGTCCCACTGGTGCCAAGCAAGTCCCATTACCTCTGCATTCTACCCTCATGCACATTTTGCTACGCTATTTTTATAGCAAACAGTGCTGAAAATTAGTGGCATCCACAAAGTGTCTGCTATACTAATTTAGTGTCCCACTGGTGCCAAGCAAGTCCCATTACCTCTGCATTCTACCCTCATGCACATTTTGCTATGCTATTTTTATAGCAAACAGTGCTGAAAATTAGTGGCATCCACAAAGTGTCTGCTATACTAATTTTGTGTCCCACTTGTGTCAAGCAAGTCCCATCACCTTTTGCATTCTACCCTCATGCACATTTTGCTACGCTATTTTTATAGCAAACAGTGCTGAAAATTAGTGGCATCCACAAAGTGTCTGCTATACTAATTTTGTGTCCCACTTGTGCCAAGCAAGTCCCATTACCTCTGCATTCTACCCTCATGCACATTTTGTTACACTATTTTTATAGCAAACAGTGCTGAAAATTAGTGGCATTCACAAAGTCTCTGCTATACTAATTTATTGTCCCACTGGTGCCAAGCAAGTCCCAGCACCTCTGCATTCATCCCTCATGAACATTTTGCTACATTATTTTTAGTGCAAACAGTGCTGAAAGTTAGGGCCATCCACAAAGTGTCTGCTATACTAATTTAGTGTCCCACTGGTGCCAACCAAGTCCCAGCACCTCTGCATTCAACCCTCATGCACATTTTGCTACGCTATTCTTACAGCAAACAGTGCTGCCAGTTTTAGGGCCATAGTTGCATTGTCAGGGATAGTCAGTGTTGGTTCTTTAGCTGTCAATAAAGCTAGACCACCTCTGCAATCTACACCACCTCTCAATTTTTGCTACCACATTTTAAGTGGCTAATCTTGTCGCTAACAAAATGAGTGGCAAAGGACAGTGGGGAAGGTGGCAAAGCTACATTAACATATGCTGAAGATAAGCCATCTTCCAGCAAAAGCAAGATGTCTACTACTTTCCGTGGACAATCCGATGTGCTCCCTTTTTTACGGACCCGAACAACTGTAAGAAAGGTAGAAGATGCACAAAAAAAGAACATGCTTGAATGGATCTCAAGTGCTCCAACAAGTGCCCTCTCCTCCACCTCAACTACCACATAAAAAAAAAACAGTCCTCTGAGTTGTCATCCCAATCCCACTTGCTTTCTCAAAGCTCTCAAGTCTCCATCCGCCCTGCACAGTATGGTGGAACAGAGATGGCTGAGTCTGCCGAGCTGTTCAGTCACACTATAGCCTTGGAATCAGAGGTAAGCTCCCAAGCTACAGTGAGTACAGACCAGGAAATGGTCTGCAGTGATGCCCAGAAGCTTTGTGACTCACATTCAGGCCCTGATGACCAAGTTTATGAGCATAATGTAGACCCTTATTCCCAAACTGTAACACCTGTTGGTGGAGACAATGAGGAACATACTGATGACGATGAGATGCAGATACCAGATTGGGATGACAACTTAAATATTGGGTCAAAGCAGGAAGAGGCTAGGTCTGAGGGCGAGGGAAGTGCACACAACGCTTGATGATGAAGTTCTAGATCCCACGTCCTGTCAACCCACAGTCAGGCACTTGAGGAGGTCAACAGAGGCGGTGGAGGAGGATGCAACTGACGACGAAGTTACCTTGCGCCTTCCTGGATAGAGTCGGAGTACTGGTAGCACGTCTACAACTGCATCCTCAGCCACCACTCTGCCTCTGAGCACAAGTCGGGGTGGCTCCGCAGGTCGCATGTCCTCTAAGCCTTGCCTAGCTTGGTCCTTTTTTGACCTTGCAAAGGATCTCCCAAATCATGTGATCTGTAAAATTTGTCAGGAATCTATAAGTAGAGGCAAAAAGCTCACCAGTTTGACAACGTCTTCCATGAATCGTCACATGAATACCAAGCACAATTCCCAGTGGGAAGCAGCTCACTGTGCTGCAATGTGGCCTAGCGTAGCGGGCCAACTACCGCCTTCCCCTTCCAGTGCATCCGCGCGCTCTTCATCTTCTATTACTGTTGGGACAGCTGTCACACCTGGTTTTCCACGCACACCTTCCACCACTGTAACCGCAACAGGCAGTTTGCTTGGTACGTTGTCAGTTGGTTTGGAAGGGGAAACAAGTGCGGGTGTACAGCTCTCTCAGACATCGATAGCACCAACGTTGGATGAAGGCAACATCATGTCTCCGCCTGCACTTTCCTCATAAACCTGCATTTTTCCAGGGACACACTACTCACCACCGTCTACACACAGCAACCAGATCTCTGTCCCTCAGATGTGGACAAATAAAAGGCCATTTCCTCCGACCCATGACAAAGCTAAGAGGTTGACTTTATCCCTCTGTAAGCTCTTGGCTACCGAAATGCTGCCTTTTCGCCTGGTGGACACACAGAATTTTCGAGACCTTATGTCCGTCGCTGTGCCCCAGTACCAGATGCCCAGTCGCCACTACTTCTCTAACAAAGGTGTGCCTGCGCTACACCGGCATGTCGCATACAACATCACCACTTCCTTGAGAAACTCTGTGTGTCAACGGGTGCATTTCACCACCGATACTTGGACCAGTAAGCATGGACAGGGGCGTTACATGTCGCTGACTGGGCACTGGGTAACTATGGTGATAGATGGAGAAGGGTCTGCTGAACAAGTCTTGCCATCCCCACGACTTGTGCATCAATCCTCTGTATGTATAAGTTCCTCCAACGCTTCTGCCTCTTCAACCTCGTCTGGATCCTCCACCTCCGCCCCAAGCCTGCCTGGTCAGGCCACCAGCGTTGTAACTGTGCACAAGGAATCACGCACCCCTCCTTACTATGCTGGCAGCAGAGTGCAACGGCATCAGGCGGTCTTTAGCTTGAAATGTCTTGGAAATAAGAGTCACACAGCGGCTGAGTTGTGGGCAGCTCTGCGGTCTGAGTTTCATAAATGGTTGTCTCCACTCAACCTGCAGCCAGGTAAGGCCGTGTGCGACAATGTTGCAAACCTGGGTGCGGCCCTTCGCCTTGGCAAGGTGACACACGTGCCTAGATGGCCTTCTGCACAGGGCACGAAAACTGCTCACTTCTGCGGTTAAAGCGCCGCAGCTGACCGACTTGCATCGCTCCAGAAGTCTTTCGGCCTGCCGGTTCATTGCCTGAAATGCGATGTGCCGACACGCTGGAATTCGACTCTCCACATGTTACAGCGACCGTGGCAGCACCGCTGAGCACTGGTGCAATACGTCATGACGTATAGCCTGGGCCAACGAGATGCAGAGGTGGGTCAGATCTCCCTGATGGAGTGGTCTCAGATCAAGGACCTATGCACCCTTCTGCACAGTTTCGACATGGCGACGAATATGTTTAGCGCTGCCAATGCCATTATCAGCATGACAATTCCAGTCATTTTCATGCTGGAGCACATGCTAACCACTATTCGGAGTCAGGGGGTGGTTCAACAGGAAGGGGAGGAAGTACATGAGGATTCATATGCGCAAGGGATAACAACATCACCAAGGTCCAGACATTCATCATCACCAAGGCGGCAGGAATGGGACGATGGGGGAGAGGGATTAACAAGGGCGCATGGTAGCAGGCAAAATGTTGAGGAAGGTGCAGAAGAACATGAAGAAATGGAGGACGAACTGTCCATGGACATGGAAGACTCAGCAGATGAGGGAGACCTTGGTCCCATTTCAGTTGAAAGAAGTTGGGGGGAGATGTCGGAGGAAGAAAATACGGTTAGCACCTCTATGCCACAAACACAGCAAGAACTTGGTCCGCATGGATGCGCAAGACACATGAGCGCCTTCTTGCTGCACTACCTACAACATGACCCTCGGATTGTCAAAATTAGAAGTGATGATGACTATTGGGTTGTCACACTATTAGATCCCTGGTACAAGTCCAAATTTTGTGAAATAATTCCAGCCATAGAAGGGGACGCACGTATGCAGGAGTATCAGCAGAAGTAGTTACTCAATCTTAGCTCGGCTTTTCCACCAAACACCAGTGGTGCACAGAGTGAATCTCCCAGTTGTAACTTGACAAACATGGGACGGTCTCGTCATCAACAGTCTAACCTTACCAGCAGCACCGTATCTGTTTCTGGTAACAGCAATTTTATTGAATCGTTTCATAATTTTTTTAAAATTACCCCTGTGTCATCCTGGGGAGAGTAAAGGCTAGTGGAATTGGAATGTGCTTGATGGCAATGTACCTGTCAAGTTTACAACTGGGGCACAAGTGATGCCACTGAAGTGGTGTCTGTGGGGCCCAATTTTTGGAAAAAAGGGAGACTCCACTTGGAGTCCCCCTGCTGTGTTTTTAAAAATGAGCCAAGATGAACAAGTCATGGTTCAGCAAAGACTTTGCTACCTACCCCGGTGTCATCCTGAGGACAGTTAGGCTGGCGTATTTTTGAATGTGCTTGAGATGCAAATGTACCTGTGAAGTGTACAACTGGGGCACAAGTGATGCCACTGAAGGGGTGTCTGTGTGGCCCAATATTGGGAAAAAAGGGAGACTCAGCTTGGAGTCTCCTTGCTGTGTTTTTCATGACTTTAGAAGGGCATGCCATGCCTATATCTGTGTCTCCTCCTCTTTTTCCTCGTCCAGCTGTTTAGTTATGGCATGGGTATTTGTCCTTGTCACTTTCCTATGTGTTTGTGTTGTCTTGGGAGTTGTTTGTCACCTTTTGGGCACCTTTGAGGTATGTTTTCCAGGTGTGATTGCCTCCCATTGTTTCCTATGGGGTTCGAGAGGATCGTCGAACGGTTCCGAACTCGAACTCGGGGGGGGGGGGGGGGGCTCATCTCTACTTACGACGTGACCCCGCCGACACATCGTTAGATTTGTTGTAGCGGGTAAAGCCCGCTTTAGAGCGGTATTATTATAGAATATATTTTAGTATATTATTCCTACTGTAGCAGTTAACCCTACACTAATTGCAGCTAAGGGCGGTATTTTTATAGAATACAATCTATTTGAATTAGCCCTGAAAAGGACGGTTGGTGGTACATGACAGCACCAAGGACCTTAAAGTAAAGAACCCTGCCTAAATGCCTCCAATATAAAAAAAGCAACAAAAAGAGGACAGCAGAAAAAGCAGTTGTGAACTGGCCAGGTCAAAAAAACAATCCACTGACAGGATGCAGCAAAACCCCCAATAACTTAGTGCATTATAATTACACAATGATGTCACTAATACACTATGAGAATAACAGAGAATAACAAAATGTATAAAGAAAAGGGCATGAATGATATGTGCGATCCTGTATCTTATTCCAGAAAAATCCATGTTTTTCTTATATGTAAATGAGCTGTTCCAACCTAAGGTTACAGCTTTTGACGAGAAACTGCCCCAGAGCTTATCTATCTACAGTCAGGGCCAGAAATATTTGGACAGTGACACAAGCTTTGTTATTTTAGCTGTTTACAAAAACATGTTCAGAAATACAATTATATATATATAATATGGGCTGAAAGTGCACACTCCCAGCTGCAATATGAGAGTTTTCACATCCAAATCGGAGAAAGGGTTTAGGAATCATAGCTCTGTAATGCATAGACTCCTCTTTTTCAAGGGACCAAAAGTAATTGGACAAGGGACTCTAAGGGCTGCAATTAACTCTGAAGGCGTCTCCCTCGTTAACCTGTAATCAATGAAGTAGTTAAAAGGTCTGGGGTTGATTACAGGTGTGTGGTTTTGCATTTGGAAGCTGTTGCTGTGACCAGACAACATGCGGTCTAAGGAACTCTCAATTGAGGTGAAGCAGAACATCCTGAGGCTGAAAAAAAAGAAAAAATCCATCAGAGAGATAGCAGACATGCTTGGAGTAGCAAAATCAACAGTCGGGTACATTCTGAGAAAAAAGGAATTGACTGGTGAGCTTGGGAACTCAAAAAGGCCTTGGCGTCCACGGATGACAACAGTGGTGGATGATCGCCGCATACTTTCTTTGGTGAAGAAGAACCCGTTCACAACATCAACTGAAGTCCAGAATACTCTCAGTGAAGTAGGTGTATCTGTCTCTAAGTCAACAGTAAAGAGAAGACTCCATGAAAGTAAATACAAAGGGTTCACATCTAGATGCAAACCATTCATCAATTCCAAAAATAGACAGGCCAGAGTTAAATTTGCTGAAAAACACCTCATGAAGCCAGCTCAGTTCTGGAAAAGTATTCTATGGACAGATGAGACAAAGATCAACCTGTACCAGAATGATGGGAAGAAAAAAGTTTGGAGAAGAAAGGGAACGGCACATGATCCAAGGCACACCACATCCTCTGTAAAACATGGTGGAGGCAACGTGATGGCATGGGCATGCATGGCTTTCAATGGCACTGGGTCACTTGTGTTTATTGATGACATAACAGCAGACAAGAGTAGCCGGATGAATTCTGAAGTGTACCGGGATATATTTTCAGCCCAGATTCAGCCAAATGCCGCAAAGTTGATCGGACGCCGCTTCATAGTACAGATGGACAATGACCCCAAGCATACAGCCAAAGCTACCCAGGAGTTCATGAGTGCAAAAAAGTGAAACATTCTGCAATGGCCAAGTCAATCACCAGATCTTAACCCAATTGAGCATGCATTTCACTTGCTCAAATCCAGACTTAAGACGGAAAGACCCACAAACAAGCAAGACCTGAAGGCTGCGGCTGTAAAGGCCTGGCAAAGCATTAAGAAGGAGGAAACCCAGCGTTTGGTGATGTCCATGGGTTCCAGACTTAAGGCAGTGATTGCCTCCAAAGGATTCGCAACAAAATATTGAAAATAAAAATATTTTGTTTGGGTTTGGTTTATTTGTCCAATTACTTTTGACCTCCTAAAATGTGGAGTGTTTGTAAAGAAATGTGTACAATTCCTACAATTTCTATCAGATATTTTTGTTCAAACCTTCAAATTAAACGTTACAATCTGCACTTGAATTCTGTTGTAGAGGTTTCATTTCAAATCCAATGTGGTGGCATGCAGAGCCCAACTCGCGAAAATTGTGTCACTGTCCAAATATTTCTGGACCTAACTGTATATACAGTGCCTACAAGTAGTATTCAACCCCCTGCAGATTTAGCAGGTTTACACATTCGGAATTAACTTGGCATTGTGACATTTGGACTGTAGATCAGCCTGGAAGTGTGAAATGCACTGCAGCAAAAAAGAATGTTATTTCTTTTTTTATTTTTTTTTTAAATTGTGAAAGGTTTATTCAGAGGGTCATTTATTATTCAACCCCTCAAACCACAAGAATTCTGTTTGGTTCCCCTAAAGTATTAAGAAGTATTTCAGGCACAAAGAACAATGAGTGTCACATGTTTGGATTAATTATCTCTTTTTCCAGCCTTTTCTGACTAATTAAGACCCTCCCCAAACTTGTGAACAGCACTCATACTTGGTCAACATGGGAAAGACAAATGAGCATTCCAAGGCCATCAGAGACAAGATCGTGGAGGGTCACAAGGCTGGCAAGGGGTACAAAACCCTTTCCAAGGAGTTGGGCCTACCTGTCTCCACTGTTGGGAGCATCATCCGGAAGTGGAAGGCTTATGGAACTACTGTTAGCCTTCCACGGCCTGGACAGCCTTTGAAAGTTTCCACCCGTGCTGAGGCCAGGCTTGTCCGAAGAGTCAAGGCTAACCCAAGGACAACAAGGAAGGAGTTCCGGGAAGATCTCATGGCAGTGGGGACATTGGTTTCAGTCAATACCATAAGTAACATACTCCACCGCAATGTTCTCCGTTCCAGACGAGCCCGTAAGGTACCTTTACTTTCAAACTGTCATGTCAAGGCTCGTCTACAGTTTGCTCATGATCACTTGGAGGACTCTGAGACAGACTGGTTCAAGGTTCTCTGGTCTGATGAGACCAAGATCGAGATCTTTGGTGCCAACCACACACGTGACGTTTGGAGACTGGATGGCACTGCATACGACCCCAAGAATACCATCCCTACAGTCAAGCATGGTGGTGGCAGCATCATGCTGTGGGGCTGTTTCTCAGCCAAGGGGCCTGGCCATCTGGTCCGCATCCATGGGAAGATAGATAGCACGGCATTTCATCTTCCAACAAGACAACGACCCAAAGCACACAGCCAAGAAAACAAAGGCCTGGTTCAAGAGGGAAAAAATCAAGGTGTTGCAGTAGCCTAGTCAGTCTCCTGACCTTAACCCAATTGAAAACTTGTGGAAGGAGCTCAAGATTAAAGTCCACATGAGACACGCAAAGAACCTAGATAACTTGGAGAAGATCTGCATGGAGGAGTGGGCCAAGATAACTCCAGAGACCTGTGCCGGCCTGATCAGGTCTTATAAAACACGATTATTAGCTGTAATTGCAAACAAGGGTTATTCCACAAAATATTAAACCTAGGGGTTGAATAATAATTGACCCACACTTTTATGTTGAAAATTTATTAAAATTTAACTGAGCAACATAACTTGTTGGTTTGTAAGATTTATGCATCTGTTAATAAATCCTGCTCTTGTTTGAAGTTTGCAGGCTCTAACTTATTTGCATCTTATCAAACCTGCTAAATCTGCAGGGGGTTGAATACTACTTGTAGGCACTGTAAATAAAAGGGGATTTTATCAGCGTGATATGTAATAGCTGTGTGAAAGGACTAATAAGCCAGCAGCAGTGTCTCCTAGTGAGCTAGCTACAATGCCTGGAGAGCCAGCTACAATGCCTCCTCCCAGCCACAAGAGAGATCTGCATAGCCTGGGAGGAGCAGAAGAAAAGGACTCAGAGCAAGGAGATTCTGGAGTGAGGTGACTGCCTGTTTCCTGGTTGGAGTTGAATACCTGGAATGCTGGAGACAGCCTGCGGGTGGCTGTGTGAGCAGACCTGGAGTATGAGAGAGAGTCTGCCGATTGCCACACTGCCTGTGCGAGTAGAGGCCACTCAGCTGCATGTAAGTGGATATAAACGGCTGCCAGAGAGAGAACTGCGGCGGAGATGAGCCCTGAGGTGATCCGCACCTGAAACCTTCCTGTCAGATTGTGACTTCTACCCTGAGATGAACTGTCCCCATGATTGCTGGTGCCATAGAGAACTGTTGCGGAGCCGGAAGCGGAGTGGATATACCTTTGTGCCAGAGAACTTCCTGGATAAATCCGTTGGTACTGCAAGTTCTGAAATCAAGTGCTACCTATATCTTTTTGTTTTTGCGGACAAATGTGCACACTTATGCATTCATGGTTTTGGCGCCAAAACAAGTATATTACATAATACACAGCAGTCACTGCTGCAGTACTGAACCTTATTGATTGAGTAATCCTGCTACCTCAGGGTACTTTCCTGTTTGCTTATACATTATGTGTGGAGTAAGGGCAGGAAATTAGAGATTCAACTAAATTTGTTAATTGGTGTGTTAGTCCAGGAACAGCTCATTAATACACCCAGTGATTTATACCTCCTAGTTTCTTCCTTGAGTTCCCAGTTAGGTAAATTGTTCCTGCTGGTTCCTGTCCTACTGGAATCGGTCCCTAGAACAGCATGCTGATTCTGGTTGAGTAACTGGGTGTTTATACATTTAGTGAGGAGTAAGATGACCTAATTTCTGGGACCTACTTAAAGTCTGTCATCCCCTGATGAACCCCACAAAAAAGGGAGGAAATGCATCAGGATCTTTCTTAACCGTAGCAGATAAGTAAAATCATATTTGGTTGGGGCTATAACTGTATAGGCCTCAAATTTATGAGACTGCTTTTCTTGTCACTGTTATAGGCCATATAACAAATTTATGTTGGAGTCATTATATTAACTCTATTTATGATAAACTGTATCCAGATATAGTGTTCTCCTACATATGTGTGACCTGAGACTGTTTTATAGCACATTTTGTACTTTATGATTGTGGTTATGGATGCCTTGAAGAATGGCTAGAGATTATTAGTAGGGATTTATCAGGGTTAGCCGCTGTTGAGTGGGGGCACCCTAAAAAATTAAGGTGCATTCACCTCTTTGGTTAGTCAGGGTGAATATGGTGGCAACCTAGCCTCCACTCCTGTCATTTATCTTTTTTGTTAAGAGCGGCCTGCATATTATAGTTAGGCCCATACGGCTTACTCCCGGATATACCTCACTATTACCTATTGTGTCTATTAATTCTCACACGACATTTGTTTGGTCTTGATTTTGTAGTTTATTTGGCCTACAATGTTTTATTACTTATTTTAACTAGATCTAAATAAAGTAATTGTTTTAGAGTTGTTTGTTTTGGTTAGTTAGTTGTTTATGACCTATATGCCCATGTATATGAGATAAGAGGGTTACTGACAGATTCCTTTACAAGATATACAACAGGATTTTGCTACTGAGGGTACGGTTCCACTTGCATATGACTCATGCGAGTCTCGCATCAGTATCACCCGGCACGGCCGCACACTCTCTGGACACGAACGCTTCAGTTGCATGGAAATACATGCAGCCAACCCGCTCCAGTCAGAAGAGTGTTGGCTGTGCCGGGTGATGACGATGCAAGACTCGCAGGAGTCATACGCAAGTAGAACTGTACCCTAAGGGCTCATTCACATGACCGTTCCGTTTGTCCTGTTCAGTTCCTGTTTTTTTGCGGACCTACGGAAAGGACCATCTTGTCAATGTCTTGTGTAGGATCGGATGCCACACGGAAGAACTTCCATGTGCATTCGATCCTACAAAAAAAACACATCGGACGCCGTATGTCCGTTCCGTTATTATGGAACATGTCCTATTCTGTTCTGTAATAACGGACCGTGACTCAATACAGGTCAATGGGCCTGCAAAATCCCTGGAAGCCGCACGGAAGCACTTCCGTGTGACCTCCGTCTTGTGCCCGTGCAGTCTGTGTCCCCCTCCCTGCCAGCCCCGCAGCTGCCTGCACTGCAGTGTGTCAGTGTCTGCCCACACTGCAGTCTCAGCAGCTTCTCACACTGCAATGCGGGCAGCCGCGGGGATGACGAGCGCTGCTGTCAGGAGGTTAGATGAGATCATTACTTGCTGTGACGATATCCTGCTCTCCTGACGTCAGCGCTGTCACTGCCTTCTATGCCCGCCGTGTTCTCACACCACGTATCGTAGGCGGTCCGAGACTGTCACTATCAGTGACTTCACGGGCTCCCGCGATTCTTCGCTGTGAAAGCGGCAGACAATGGAAGTCAGTGACAGTGCTGACGTCAGGAGTGCAGGAGATCGTCACAGCAGGTAATGATCTCATCTAACCTCCTGATGGCAGCGCTCGTCATCCCCTGCAGTGACCTGGGCTGACCTATTGATGTTAGCTCAGGTCACTGCTCTACTCTCCCAGCCAATGGGGAACATTCTGTTCTTCATTGACTGGGACAGTGACTATGGATCGTCGTGGGACCCCCTTATTGGATTACGCCAGACCCGGACTTGATTGTTCTTTTCAATAAATTGGTGAAAGAGGGAATGTTTTGGAGAGTGCTTTTTCAAATAAAACTTTTTTTGTTGTCTATTTTTTTTTATTACTGACTGGGTTGGTGATGTCAGGTATCTGATAGACACGTGACATCACTAACCCCAGGGCTTGATGCCAGGTGACATTACACATCTGGGATCAACCTCATATATTACCCCGTTTGCCACCACACCAGGGCAATGGAATGAGTTGGGGCAAAGCGCCAGGATTGGCACATCTAATAGATGTGTCACTTCTGGGACGGCTGTAGCCTGCTATTTTTAAGCTGGGGAGTGTCCAATAACAGTGGACCTCCCTAGTCTGAGAATACCAGACCCCAGCTGTCCGCTTTACCTTGGCTGGTGATCCAATTTGGGGGGGACCCTGTGTTAAAATAACAGCGTTGGGTGCCCTCTGTTTTGGATTACCAGCCAAGGTGAAGCTGCCAGCTGTGGTTTGCAGGCTGCAGCTGTTTGCTTTACCCTAGCTGGCTACAAAAGATAGGGGGACCCCACGGCGTTTGTTTTTTTTAAATTATTTATTTTTTGGCTAAATACAAGGCTAAGCACCCTTTAGTGCCACATGAAAGTCACTAAAGGGTGCCAGCTTAGAATATGCGGGGGGTAGGACATTATATATGTCTTTCTCATCTATCTATCTATCTATCTATCTAGCTATCTATCAATGCCTGTATTCATTCATTCATCCCTCTATCTCTCTGTCTCTATATCTATCTATCCATCTCTATATCTAGTCATCTATTTATCTTTCTTGCTGCTTCCATTTTTTGCGGTCCGCAAAAAAACGGAAGGCACACGGACTGTATACGGAATGGAACGGATGCCACACGGATGCATCCGTGAAAAAAACGGACCGTTTTTTGTGGACCGCAAAAACAGAACGGTCATGTGAATGTAGCCTAAAGGGGGCTTTACACGCTGCGACATCGCTAATGCGGAGTCGTTGGGGTCACGGAATTTGTGACGCACATTCGGCCGCATTAGCAATGTTGCTGCGTGTGACACCGATGAGCGATTTTGCATCGTTGCAAAAACGTGCAAAATCGCTCATCGGTGACATGGGGGTCCATTCTCGATTATCGTTACTGCAGCAGTAACGATGTAGTTCGTCGCTCCTGCAGCAGCACACATCGCTCCGTGTGACACCGCAGGAACGAGGAACCTCTCCTTACCTGCCTCCCGGCTGCTATGAGGAAGGAAGGAGGTGGGTGGGATGTTCCGGCCACTCATCTCCGCCCCTCCGCTTCTATTGGGCGGCCGCTCAGTGACGTCGCTGTGACGCCACATGGACCGACCCCTTAGAAAGGAGGCGGTTCGCCGGTCACAGCGACGTCGCCGGACAGGTAAGTATGTGTGACGGGTCTGCGCGATGTTGTGCGGCACGGGCAGCGATTTGCCCGTGTCGCACAACAGATGGGGGCGGGTACCCACTCTAGTGATATCGGAACCGATATCGCAGCGTGTAAAGTAGCCTTAAGGGAGAGAAACAACATTGAACCCTCCATGTTTTGGTGCACTCCCGCCTAGCAACTCGCAAGCAAGGTTTCACAGCAGAAAAAAGGGTTCACCATGCAGTGTTGCATTTGGCCATTGCCAGAGACCTCCATGTTTCTTGTGAGGTCCGTCACTCTCTACCTACCCTCCCACCCAAGAAATTGATAGAGCTCTTGGGCTATGAAAGTTCTGCACTGTGAGTGCCCCTCACTGACCTTTAGCATTATTATTTATTTACTTTTGCAGAAGAACAGTGGGTCCTATACTCGATTTAGAAACTATGTTAAATAAAACTGTAGGATTAGAAAAGTTCTTTTTATTCTAGCGAACACAATTATATGGTCGTAATTGCATTACTATTATTTGAGATAACAATGATTAAAATTTCTATAAATGTTAATAACTAGAGAACTGTAGTCATTTATGGTATACTCGAGCTAGCATGCGAAATATTTCTTGTCTTTACAGTAAAAACAAAGGACCTTCAGATCAGCCTCACAGTGGTCAAGCAGCCTTTCTTATCAACATGTTCTGCTGCTTCTAATTTTATCAGCACAATTTACAAATGCAGCAATTACAATGAAAAAAGAATCTTTTTCTTTTGCTTTTAGGATCAGGAGCAGTACTCTAATCAAGTTCTATTATAGGGTTCTCCACAACCGCTCGGTGGTTGTAGGCACATTACTTTTCACATTTCACATGCCTCCACTGAGAAGCTAAATGCAAGCTTTGTCCACCTGTGAACTGACAGACGTGAATTAACCATAGTGGTCCACCTCAAAAGAAAAGTCTAGAATGTTTCTAATTAGGTCTCCTACTGCCTGTATTCTTTAGCACAGGTTGCTCTAAAATCTACCCTCTTACATAGTTACATGTAGCTACATACGATGAAAAAGGACATGGTTCGTTATTTTTCGATCAACTACAAATAATTTGTCTAGATTATTTACAATTGTGAACTCCATTAGATACCGTGCGTCTTGAGATTTGGTATTCCACAATTCCGACTACTCTAAAGCGGGCTTTACACACTGCGATATCGGTACCGATATTGCTAGTGTGGGTACCCGCCCCCATCTGTTGCACGACACGGGCAAATCGCTGCCCGTGCCGCACAACATCGCCCAGACCCGTCACACATACTTACCTGCCCAGCGACGTCGCTGTAACCGGCGAACCGCCTCCTTTCTAAGGGGGGCGGTCAATGTGGCATCACAGCGACGTCACTGAGCGGCCGCCCAATAGAAGCGGAGGGGCGGAAATGAGCGGGATGTAACATCCCGCCCACCTCCTTCCTTCCGCATTGTGGCCGGGAGGCAGGTAAGGAGAGCTTCCTCGTTTAGGCGGTGTCACACAGAGCGTTGTGTGCTGCCGCAGGAACGAGGAACAACCTCGTTACTGCTGCAGTAACGATTTTTGAGAATGGACCCCCATGTCACCGATGAGCGATTTTGCACGTTTTTGCAACGATGCAAAATCGCTCATCGGTGTCACACGCAACGGCATCGCTAATGCGGCCGGATGTGCGTCACCAATTCCGTGACCCCAACGAGTTCGCCTTAGCGATGTCGTAGCGTGTAAAGCCCCCTTTACTCTAAAGAACCGTTTCCTATTTAGATGATCATCTCACTTTTCCTATAAAAGTATTATCATTATTATTATTATTATTTATTATTATAGCGCCATTTATTCCATGGCGCTTTACAAGTGAAAGAAGGTATACGTACAACAATCAATTACAGTAGAAAACAGACTGGTATAGGAGGATAGAGGACCCTGCCCGCAAGGGCTCACAGTCTACAGGGAATGGGTGAGGGTACAATAGGTGAGGACAGAGCTAGTTGCGCAGTGGTCTACTGGACTGAGGACTATTGAAGGTTGTAGGCTTGTTGGAAGAGGTGGGTCTTGAGGTTCCTCTTGAAGCTTTCCACGGTAGGTGAGAGTCTGATGTGCTGAGGTAGAGCATTCCAGAGTATGAGGGATGTATAAGTGCACTGCTGACTGTGAAAAACATGGATAGCACTCATACACAAAAACTGACGTGTAAATGAGGCCTTAAACCAGATTCACACATCCGTGTGTCAGAGCTCCCAGTACAAAAAATGATGCACAATCTGGTTATGGGTTTCCTGACCTGAATTCAACAGCTTGATATTTTCTTATTGTTAAAGGGAGCCTGTCAGGTGCAATATGCACCCAGAACCACAAGAAGTTCTGGGTGCATATTGCTAATTCCTGCCTAACTGTCCCTGTAAACACTAGCATAAATAAAGAGATCTTTAGAAAAACTATTTCTAAAGATCGTATGTTATATGCTAATGAGTGTGGGGACTAGTCCCTAGGGCAGTTGTTCCCTTAGCTAGTGGGCCCACAAAGCATAGTAGTACGCCCCTTTGGGCGTACTAACATGCTAATGAATGCGCAGTGATGCACACATGCCTCATTGCTCATCTCGCCCGGCAGAGGATGTATGCTCAGTGTGCATGATCCACTCCACTAAACTGATGACGAGTGTAAGCTTCCAACTTCAGTGAGATATAAAGCATAAGACCGGAAGTGCTGATGTGCCGCCCCGGCGCAGACCGGTGTGCTCGGATCCGGGGTGGTCGTGGCTCGAGGTGTCCGGACCCCGGCTCGGCAAACACTCCAATCCTTGAAAGGGGGTTATTTACACGGGAGAAGTTCGTGACGCCACCTGCGGGTTGCAGTAATGGGAGTACCGCCGCTGCTAGAAGGAGTACCGGGGCAGATAGTGTGGAGCAGCAAGGTGTCAGTCCCTCCGCAGATAGGGAAGGCCCCGGCCTCTGGGGTTTTGGTGGATATTTGGGAGCGCAGGGTGCAAGGAACCAAGGTACTCACTGTGGGTAGTCGTGGTGCTGAATGAGGATTATAAAGTAGACACAGTGAAGTTAAACCAAAGTCTCTGTGCCTCACTGTCACTGCGGGGAGCCCGCCCAGGTATCCGCTCCCTCCAGGGCATACCAGCCCCGCTCTCCACAATGCCGGCATTATAAAACCATATCTTCTGGCTTCAGGTTTCGGTCGGGGTGCCCCTTTGGGAGGTGTTCTGCAACATCCCTCCTGGACACAAACACCCCAGCAGCAAGGTTCAGCTCAGAGATGAACCCCCCCCCCCTTGATGGGGTCAAAATGTTCCACCAGGCCCCGGTACCGCAGCCTTCTGACCCGGTACCGCAGCCTTCTGACCCGATACATAGCCCTTCTCAGGTGCTCCTTCTCTCTATGCATGCAGGCGGCAACCTCTGCCCGAAGTTGCTCTCTGGCGGACATCTCTGTAAGGAGTTGCTGGTGTTGTCTCTCCCAGTATGGAACGTGGACCTCAGGTTCCGCCTCCTCCAGGGGAATTGGGTGCATTCGGATTCCCATGGCCCCAGCAGCTACCAGGGGTTTGCGCTGCAGCGGAACCAGAATGTTGGTGGACTCCTCTGCAGCAGTGATTAGATGAACTGGCTGTTCCGCAGCCAGGGTAGCAGTGGCTGGGTGCTCCATTCCGAGGTATGGGCCCGGGGATACGGCCGGGTCTGTTCTGGCCGTGGATCGTACCGAAAGCGTTGCGGCCTGGTCTGGTCTGGCCAGTGGTAGGGCCGGAGGCGTTATGGCCTGCTCGTCATCCACCAGGGCTGGAGGCTCTGCTGCCAGTGTTGGGGGCAGCTGCTCGGCTATCACTTCAGCCAAGGTTGGAGGAGGTGGCATGGCTGTCGCAGTGGCTAGGGGCAGACCGGGTTCCGTGGCCAGGTGGGCTGGATCAACTGGAACTGGGCTTCTGCTTACCCGCTCCACACGCAGTCCTTCCACTTCACGGGCCTGCACCGCCGCGGCCACACTCCTCATCTCGATCCTCCAGTCGTCCAGCAGGAACAGAAACTGCGTCCGCATCCTCCTGCAGAGCTACTCTGTCTCCTCTTCGATCCAGGCAGCTGTTCCGGGCACGGAACGCTCTGGCGACCAGTCCCTTGGCACCGACATCCTGCTGCTCTCTCTCTTCCAGGAACTTTTTCTGCAGAGTCCTGGTGTTCCTGCGCCAATCTCCGCCTTTACATAGTTACTTAGGTTGAAAAAAGACCTAGATCCATCTAGTTCAACCTTCCTCCACCAGTTCTACATTTGGTCACTAAGTCATTTATAACCAACAATGTTGTGTGTACTGAGGAAATCATCCATTCCTTTTTTAAAAGCTGTTATAGTATCTGCCATTACTACCTCTTGTGGTAGGGCATTCCACAGTCTGACTGCTCTAACTGTAAAGAACCCTTTCCTGTTTAGCTGCCGGAATCTCTTTTGATCCACTCGCAGTGTATGCCCCCTGGTTCATAGTCATAGCCGGCTTTAGGCATGTGCGAGTTGTGTGGCTGCACAGGGCGCCAGCAGGCAGACAGCAAAGGGGACGCTTAGGGAGCAGCTGTTTACTTTCTCTTTGCTGCTCCTTAGGTGCACAGCCTCCAGCAGGGAGAGAGCGCCCCTCCCCCCTCCTCTGTGCCCTGCGTCTGGTCTCCTCCCGCTCTGCGCAGCCTCAGGCAGGGGGTGCCCTCCTCTCCCTGCACAGCCTCCAGCACGGAGCGCCCCTCCCCCCTCCTCTGTGCCCTGCGTCTGGTCTCCTCCCGCTCTGCACAGCCTCAGGCAGGGGGCACCCTCCTCTCCCTGCACAGCCTCCAGAAGGGAGCGCCCCTCCTCTGTGTCCTGCGTCTTGTCTCCTCCCGTTCTGCACAGCCTCAGGCAGGGGGCGCCCTCACCTGCTCTCCGCTCTGTGTCCTCTCCTGTCTTTACCATAGAGAGGGGGAGGGGCAGCAGCAGCTCTGCCGGAGATGCAGTTACAAAAGCCACACTGAACTCCTGGAGCCCAGGAAGTGACTGTGAGTATAACATGCTGTGTGTCATCTGTAATGTATTATGTGCTGTGTGTATGTTATGTATAACATGTGTGTGTCCTGTATATTGTGCAATGTCTGTCTGTCTGCCTGCCTGCCTATCTCTCTATTATATATCTGTCTATATATCTCAAATATCTATCCTTTATCTATTATCTATCTATTTATTATCTATCTATCTATTATGTCTGCCTCTCTATTATATATGTCTATATCTATGTATCTCTATTATCTATTATCTTTCTATTATCTATCTATCTTTCTATTATCTATCTATCTTTCTATCTATCTATCTGTCTGATATCTATTTGCCTATCATCTATCCAGTGTCGGTCTGGTGCACAGAAATGCCCCAGAAAGCTCTTTAAGGCTGCTTTCACCCATCCGTTTTTTGCAGTGCGGCTCAATCCGGCTCAAAAACCTATGCAACAGATGCGGCGAAAAAAACGGATCCGTTGCATAAGTTTTTCCATGCGGCCCTCCGTTTTTTGACGGATGCAGCTTGATACTGAGCATGCGTAATGTAAAAAACCGCATCCGGCGGCCGGATACGTTTTTTGCCGCAGGACGCCGCATCCGGCGTCCATAGGCTTGCATTGTAAATCACGCCGGATCCGGCGCAATGCGGTTTTTGCGGCGCACAAAAAAAGTGCCAGGCAACGTTCCATTCGGCCGCCGCATGGGCTACATATGCCGCATCCGGCAAAAAACGGACACAACGCAAGGCCATGCGGCACAATATGGCGCTAATGCAAGTCTATCCGGATAAAACGCAATCGGCGGCAAAAAAAAACGGTTGCGTTTTTTCTGCAAAGCGCCGTATTGTGCCGCTCAGCAAAAACCGGATGTGTGAAAGCAGCTTAACTGAACATAAAAGGGACCCGCCGGCAGGGGCACCACTGGCATCAAAGATCCAGAGCTCCGACCCAGAACTTCTTGGCCAGAGCCCCGAATCTTCTGCAACCACCGCACTGAACTATGTCGGCGTCACCCCGATACAGTTCAATCCTGTGACAGAGCACAGAGCTCCCTGCTCTATCACTGCCCGTCTCCTAAGCCACAGACCGCTGCAGGCCTGTGTCTTATGAGACCATATATCCACAAGGGCACTGCAGTGACATCATTGCATCAGGCCACCATAGAAGAGAAGATGGAGGCTGCGGTGCTGGGAATCAGGATTAGGTGAGTATAATTTTTAAAGCTTTATGTAACATATATTGGTGATTATGTACAATTGTTTTACCTGCCGGCTTGCCTGCCGCTAATCCTTCTTGTGCCAGTTACCCTTTATTAAACTTATTTACACTGTACTCCTTGTCCTCCAATTTTTATCTAATTTTTATTTATGTCTATATGGGATCTGTGAGGGCTCCTGTTGTATATAAGAGGCTATGTGGAGGCCACTGCTGTGCATAGGAGGCTGTGTGGGGGCACCTGCTGTGTGCAGGAGGCTGTGTGGGGGCACCTGCTGTGTGCAGGAAGCTGTGTGGGGGCACCTGCTATGTGCAGGAGGCTGTGTGGGGGCACCTGCTGTGTGCAGGAGGCTGTGTGGGGGCACCTGCTGTGTCCAGGAGGCTGTGTGGGGGCACTTGCTGTGTGCAGGAGGCTGTGCGAGGGCTCCTGCTGTGTGCAGGAGGCTGTGTGGGTACTCCTGCTGTGTGCAGGAGGCTGTGTGGGGGCTCCTGCTGTGTGCAGGAGGCTGTGTGGGGGCTCCTGCTGTGTGCAGGAGGCTGTGTGGGGGCTCCTGCTGTGCATAGGATTCTGTGTGGGGGCTCCTGCTGTGCATAAGAGGCTGTGTGGGGGCTCCTACTGTGCATAGGAGGCTGTGTGGGGGCTCCTGCTGTGCATAGGAGGCTGTGTGGGGGCTCCTACTGTGTGCAGAAGGCTGTGTGGGGGCTCCTGGTGTGTGCAGGAGGCTGTGTGAGGGCTCCTGCTGTGTGCAGGAGGCTGTGTGGGGGCACCTGCTGTGTATAAGAGGCTGTGTGTGGGCTCCTGCTATGCATAGGAGGCTTTGTGGGGGCTCCTGTAGCAATTTGCATATAGTTGTGTGGCCTCTAGAGTTAACTCCTCCTGTGGACCCCAGATACCCCAGTCCGTCCCTGCATCCATCTATCTTTTCCATAGTATCTATGTATGTATCATGTATATGGTGTAATTTATGCAGTGGCAAAATGACTGAGCCTGTGGGTGATGGGGGCCATTGCTATTTTCTCGGATGCATGGTTGAACACCATTGAGGACTGGATGGCCACTGGCTCTCTGTTTCGCCCTTGCTCTGCAGCTGTGGGCCCTGAATAGTTGTAATGACATCAGGGGGAGCCTGTGACGTGATGCCAGTGGGCCCTGCAGCTGCGGACAGAGTGGGTGCAGACCATGTGTAGGGGGTAATAGATACATATATATATTTACTAGCTGTAGTACCTGGCGGTGCCCGGGATAGTAACTGTCTTTCTCCCTCTCTCCCACCCTCTGTGTCCCTCTCTGTCTGTCTGTCTCCCTCTCTCTGTCTCTGTGTTTCTGTCTCTGCCTTTCTGTGCTTGTGTTTGTATGTATCTCTGTGTGTCTCTGTCTTTGTGTATCTCTGTCTCTGTGACTATATCTGTGTCTCTGTGTCTGTCTCTGTGTGTCTCTGTCTTTGTGGGTCTCTGTGTGTGTCTCTGTGTATCTCTGTCTATGTATCTGTCTCTGTGTGTCTCTGCCTCTGTGTCTCTGTCTGTGTGTCTCTGTGTGTGAATGTGTCTCTGTATGTGTCTGTGTTTCTGAGTCCGTGTCTTTGTCTCTGTATGTGTGCCTCTGTGTGTCCCTGTGTGTGTGTCTCTGTCTCTGTGTCTCTGTCTATGTCTGTTCTCCGTCTCTTTCTCTGTGCCTCTGTGTCTCTGAATCAGTCTTTGTGTGTCTATGTCTCTGTGTCTCTTTATCAGTCTCTGTATCAGTCTCTGTTTGTGTGTCTCTGTATCAGTCTCTGTCTCTGTGTGTCTTTGTCTCTGTGTGTGTAACGCCTGCCTGGATCCACAGACTCAGATGGGCTGTAAAGGGGAGGCTAGAGGGAAGCCACTCACCAAGTAGGACCCCCAGAACCCTGAAACCCTTTAACCCCTATACAGGGATTTGGAATTACACAGGACCCTGGAGATCACTACCTGTGGAAGGCTGCAGTCCGATGAGAGTAGTAGTCAGGCAGGGTCAAACCAGGAATTGCGGAACAGGGACAGAATCGGCAGGCAGTGACGTAGTCAGCAAACGTAGCAGAGGTCAGATCCGGGTCGGGCAGCAAGGTACAAAAACAGTAGGCAGAAGGGTAGTCAAAAAACACGCAGAAGTCAACACAGGAATCACCAACAGAATAGGACGTAACAGGAGCCAGGAAAATCAGAACTATATCTAGCAGTAATCATGTGACAGGAGGGGAAATAAGAAGGGTGTGGTGTCTTCCCATTGGCTGTAGCTGAACGCTGGCAACTTCAGCTGGAAGACACATGCCACCCACAGTCAGCCAGCGGTACTGCAGATCCCAAGCTAACCCAGCCCAGTGGATGATCGGAGCCTGCGCCCACTGGTGCCGCTGGCATCAACTTCTCTCCCATCACCAGAACCATCCACGGCAGGAACACAGCGTCGCCTGGCGATCGGAGCAGAAGTCGCTGGAGCAGACTCCGGCGGTGACGTAACAGTGTGTCTCTGTGTGTGTCTTTCTCTCTTTGTCTCTGTGTGTCTCCTCTCTGTCTCTATATCAGTCTCTGTGATTCTATGTCTGTGTCTATGTCTCTGTGTGTCTGTTTCTGTGTGTCTCTGTCAGTCTGTGTCCCTGTCCCTGTGTGTGTCCCTGTGTGTGTCTCTGCATCAGTCTCTGTGTGTGTGTGTGTGTGTGTGTGTGTGTGTGTGTGTTTGTGTGTGTGTGTGTGTGTGTCTCTCTCTCTGTGTCTCTGTTTCTGTGTCTGTCTCTGTGTTTGTGTGTCTCTCTCTGGGTCTCTGTCTCTGTGTCTCTGTCTCTGTATCAGACTCTGTGTCCCTGTGTGTGTCTGTGTGTCTCTGTTTCTGTGTGTGTCTGTGTTTGTCTCTACTGACATCATATTATCTGACACATTACGTGTCTTAAAAAAAGAATGTCCTTTGTTGCCTAAAGCAACCAATTACAGCTCTTATTAATGACCTGTAGTTCCCAGCGCCAGTGTAAGCAGGTTTTTGCGGCGAATAACTGTAAAGTGCGGGGTTAAAATTTCTCATCAAAACATAATCTGTGACGTTCCCTGAGTCACATGAGGTGTCTGTGCAAAATTTTGTGATTGTAAATCTGACGGTGCGGATTCCTTTATTGGACGGACACACACACACACACACACACACACACACACACACACTCAGCTTTATATATTAGATTATACACCCTACATATGCCCTGTACATGTCACGTATAGTGTGTAATGTAATGTAATTCTGAATATTGACCTGCCATATCCTATAGGTGTGTAATATGCACTCTGTTAGGATTACACTTGCTGATTCGAGTAGTTGTCACCTGATCACTCACATGCGATTTGCAATGTGTGGTCATCTGCAGAATGATGTCTCCTCCTGTTCCTCTCAAATTGAAAATGATAACAATGAGAGACGCAGGAGGAGACATCATCAGCAGGTGACTTCGAGTCTGCCAATCACTTGTGAGTGATTTCATTGGCAAATCAAATCCTAACAGTGTGTATTACACATTTTGGGGGTTTGACCAGTCAATGTGCAGCAGAGCAGGGAGAAGCCATTGGGCACCGGCCTCCCGGGCTCCTCATCTGACTGACTGCATCGTCCTCAGCAGAGATAAAATGTGTTTTATCTGAAATGTGGAAGCATCGGAGTAAAATATACAGGACTGCAATAATGGAGCCGGTGTCTGATTCCTTCCACGCGGGGGTCATGCAGGGGAATCAGCTGTCAGATTCCTCACCTGGTAGCAAATAACTGCGGAGTCTCATATGTTACATGGCGTCACTGCCGTCTGCACATCACATGGAATGGTTTAGGGTATGTTCACACGGAGCATCTTTTTTTTACCACAAATATGCAGTGTTTTTGTCCCAAAAATGCACCGCGGCAAAAAACGCATAAAAAAACGCAATGTGTTTTTGACACATTTTTACCGCGTTTTGCCTAATGCGGTTTTTAAGTCTAATCTATTGACTGGAAGGGTTCAAAAATGAAAACGCAAAAAGAACTGACAGCTGCATCTTCAAAAACGCAGCCAACAAAAGATGCCCAGTGTGGACAGCAAAAGAGAAATCCCATAGACTTTGCTGGGAGGAGGAAATGCATGCAGGGGCATCTTTGTGACCTCAAAAATGCTACAAAAGATGTCCTGTGTGAACTTAGCCTAAAGGGGGCTTTACACGCTGCGACATCGCTAATGCGAACTCGTTGGGGTCACGGAATTTGTGACGCACATCCAGCCGCATTAGCGATGCCGTTGCGTGTGACACCTATGAGCGATTTTGCATCGTCGCAAAAACGTGCAAAATCGCTCATCGGTGACAAGGGGGTCCATTCTCAAAAATCGTTACTGCAGCAGTAACGAAGTTGTTCCTCGTTCCTGCGGCAGCACACATCGCTCCGTGTGACACCGCAGAAATGAGGAAGCTCTCCTTACCTGCCTCCCTGCTGCTATGAGGAAGGAAGTAGGTGGGCGGGATGTTCGTCCCGCTCATCTCCGCCCCTCCGCTTCTATTGGGCGGCGGTTCAGTGACGCAGCTGTGACGTCGCTGTGACGCTGAACGAACCGCCCCCTTAGAAAGGAGGTGGTTCGCCGGTCACAGCGACGTCGCCGGGCAGGTAAGTAGTGTGACGGGTCTGGGCGATGTTGTGCGGCACGGGCAGCTATTTGCCCGTGTCGCACAACAGATGGGGGCGGGTACCCACGCTAGTGATATCGGTACCAATATCGCAGCGTGTAAAGCGGCCTTTAGTGTCGTTATGAACGCCATTCTATCAATGTAATGCATCGTCAGCATCTGAGGTGTATTATAAGATTCTGCAGCATCTGAGGTGTGTATTATGGGGTTCTGCAGCAGCTGAGATGTGTATTATGGGATTCTGCAGCAGCTGAGGTGTGTATTATGGGGTTCTGCAGCCGCTGAGTTGTGTATTATGGGGTTCTGTAGCAGCTGGGATGTTTATCATGGGGTTCTGCAGCAGCTGAGGTGTATATTATGGGGTTCTGCAGACGATGAGGTGTGTATTATGGGCTTCTGCAGCAGCTGAGGTATGTATTATGGGGTTCTGCAGCAGCTGTGATGTGTATTATGGGGTTCTGCAGCAGCTGAGATGTGTATTATGGGGTTCTGCAGCAGCTGAGATGTGTATCATGGGGTTCTGCAGCAGCTGAGGTGTGTATTATGGGGTTCTGCAGCCGCTGAGTTGTGTATTATGGGGTTCTGCAACAGCTGAGATGTGTATCATGGGGTTCTGCAGCAGCTGAGGTGTATATTATGGGGTTCTGCAGCCGCTGAGGTGTGTATTATGGGGTTCTGCAGCCGCTGAGGTGTGTATTATGGGGTTCTGAAGCAGCTGAGGTGTATATTATGGGGTTCTTCAGCCACTGAGGTGTGTATTATGGGGTTCTGCAGCAGCTGAGGTGTGTATTATGGGGTTCTGCAGCAGCTGAGGTGTGTATTATGGGGTTCTGCAGCAGCTGAGATGTGTATTATGGGGTTCTGCAGTAGCTGAGGTGTGTCTTATGGGGTTCTGAAGCAACTGAGGTGAATTATGAGATTTTGCAGCAGCTGAGATGTGTATAATGAGGTTCTATAGCATCTGAGGTGTGTATTTTGAGGTTCTGCAGCAGCTGAGGTGTGCATTATGAAGTTCTAGAGAATATTAGATTATTCGGTGTGGATTTATCTTAAAAATTTTCCAACAAAATTATTTGCAGCATTGCCAAATGGGGTGTGCCCAGTCTGGTTAATAATGGAATTTCAATATATATGCCGTAGTTCTTCCATACACCGTGCGCCTCCCTCATGGTGTGTATGTGGTGCTGCACCTCAGTCTGTTCAGGTCATTTTAGCTGAGAGTCAGCGACACATACACAGCGCCCCCCGTCCTTATGGTGTGTATGTGGTACTGCCCTTCAGTCTGTTCAGGTCATTGGAGCTGAGAGGCAGCGACACATATAACCTGAGGACTCTTTATTATGTAGAAAGCAGAGATTTTTTTCTAATTTTGTACATTCCCCTTTAACATCTGTATTTTGGACTTTTTGGTCCGGCGTACACACAGCATCGGCCGCCGGCTCCATGGTGACTTGTCTGGTATCATCTGGTACATTTATCCTCAGGATTTGTATAGTAGATGTTGATCCCACCAATGGGACAACGACCTGCGCCACTCTAAGTGTATAGGAATTTATACCATCTCTCCACAAAGAGCAGCAGCACCTCATTCTGCAGATGCATGTGCGCTCCATTGGGGGATCCATATGTACCATCCATAATGTAATATCCAGGCATGCAGCATGTACGAGATGTGGTGGAATTAATGTGGATTTGAGAATCAGATTCTCCAGCACAAATCTAGAGGACTTTATTGTACATTTGAAGAAACCAATTTTCTTAGGATATAAAAAAATTGCCTCTGGTCCTCGTTTGTTTCCTGGAAACTGGGTACAAAATCAGTAGGGGTGGGGGGCACCAAAGGGCAGTTTTGAACAGGGCGCCATTCAGGCTAAGGCCGGCCCTGTCCATAGTATTGTCTTTGGAAGAAATAAGTCATGTGCCAGTCCTTTATATTGACCACACATGTATTTATACAAATAGATGAGATCTCCTCTGAGACGTCTTTTTTCTAAGCTAAACATATCTAACTTTTTCAACCTCGCATCATATGGGAGGTCTTCCATTCCTTGTAGTAGTCTAGTTGCCCGCCTTTGAACTGACTCTAACTTCTGAATGTCCTTTTTAAAATGTGGAGGCCAAAACTGGATCCCATATTCCAGATGTGGCCTTACAAGTGATTTATAGAGGGGTAACAATACGTTGGGATCTCGGGATCTAATCTCTCTTTTTAGACACCCTAAAATCTTGTTTGCTTTAGCAGCTGCTGCTTGACATTGAGTACTGTTGCTCAGCTTATTTGTAATAAGAATACCCAAGTCCTTCTCCTGTTCTGTAGTCCCGAGTTTACTTCCATTTACGCAGTTATAGGATTACTCCGTCCTAGGTGCATTACTTTACATTTATCAACATTAAATCTCATTTGCAAAGTATCTGCCCATTCTGACATCTTATCCAGATCTTTTTGTAATATTGTACTATCAAGGTCAGTTTTTAATATCCTACATAGTTTGGTGTCATCAGCAAAGACTGACACTTTACTATCAATCCCATCCACAAGGTCATTAATAAAGAGATTAAAAAGAATCGGTCCTAGTGTAACGGGGGCAGGGGGCGCCTCAGGGGGTGTAGTCGGGTCCCCTCGCCTTGTGGGCCGCAGGCTGAACCCCGGCCCGGCCGTCACTTGCAAAACAGGTGTGTTGTTGGGGCAGAGTGTGGATGCATGGGGCCCATTCATGACAGCGTTCTTTCTGTGCTCTCCAGCTCCTTCTTCACTTTCAGGAAAGAGACAATTGCAGGCAGCGGGTAAACGAAACACCGTTTTATTAAACAAAGCTTCCATCTTTTTGTTTGCAGCAGGCTTACTTTAGTACGTTACAAGTTACAAGTCCTTTTCTACAAAAACGGTTTCCTTTTTCTCTACGGGCACTTTCCTTTGCCTGCAGGGGCCAATTGTTATCCCCCTAGCAGCGGCACTCCTATCCCGATTTTAGTCCAGCCCTTTCCCAGGGATTTGTATTGACCTAGGGGACGGCTCCAGTACTCACTACCGGCTCCGGATTAGCTCCAACTTCTCCGCTCCACTGCCACAGCACCCACTCCTGCACTCTGCCCCGGCACTTCTCAGCTCACTCTCCTGTTACATCTCCCAGCACACTGCCCTGCATTCAGAGCCCAACCCCCCTTCTCTTCCCTCCTAGGCTGCCCTGCCCCTTCCTTCCCTGTCACTGTTACCAGGGGAACCACTCACTACACTGGCACCTAGGGGGGGAGAACCATACATAACACACAACATTGTACAATGTGCCACCATACTCCTGTGGTGTCTTCAGGGGGGGAAAAACGTCTTCTCCACACTAGGGGTCCGTCCACCCCTTACATTCCTCCCCTCTTTAACCTCAGCCTCCTGGCGAGGTTCCGCACCTGCAAGACAACGCATATGGAAAACACACACACGTTTCTTCAGCAGTATTCTTTTTCTTTCTTATCAATAAAAAAAAAACATTTTAAAACTAACGTATCAAAGCACACCAGATTGGCACACAAGTCCGGTGCCCGGAGTCCCTCCAGGGGAGCTCCCGGTCTTGGCTGATCTTCTGCCCGGAGGCTCTCCTCAAGCGCTCCCGGTCTTAGATGAGCCGCGACCAACAGAAACAAAAGGGTTCTTTACTCAACAGTCGCGGGAGAAGTCCATGCATAGTCCCTGCATTCTTCTATTCCCGGGTTCAGTTCTTTTAACGTAGCTTTAACCATAAACACTCACCGGCTTCCAACAGTACCGGCTTTCGACAACAAACAGATCTTTTTCTTCCGGATGATTAACCCTCACGTTGGGTGGTATGCACGCAGCCATTCATCCCGCTGGGCCCTCACATGGTCGGAGAGGGACTGTCCAGGTAAGCGGGGTAGCCTACGAAACGGCTCATAACCCGGTGGCTCCGGTACTTCCTTCTCCGGTTCAGGCCCTTCAGCCTCCTGCGGGGGTGAGGGGGTAGCTGGACGGGACCGCAGTGGGCTTCCAACAACAACTACCGGGTGCGACACCATACTCTGATGTATCACCAGTAATGCCGATGCTTCTCTTGGCTTGTCTCCAGCCGTAGGTTCGGTGGCCGCTTTTGGCGCGACCGTCGGGGTACTCTTCAGCCCACAGGCTTCAGTGAGCGCTTGCTTATGCTGAGCGCGCCACGCTCTGTTCTCCATTCTGCTTGGTCCAGGTATTGGAGTTTGCTTCTTCTTCCACTGCCGGGGTTGCAATCGCGCCGGGGAAGGTGGAGGCGGTTCTTCTTTTCCCGCTTCTGCCCATACTCCGCCCCCGGCCTTACCCACCAGGTCGGCACAGCGTTTGTGATGCCTCTTCTTTCTTGCAGCGCCGCCCACGTCTCTAGACCTCTGCAGTATCTCGGGGCAAGCACCTCCCCTCTTTGGGCGGTGCATTCCGGGCTTCTTCCTTACAGGCCAGCCCAGCGCTTTTCGTTTGGCGCCCACTTTTCGCGCCTTCACTAAATCCATGAGGACGGCCGCCATCTTGCCGCCATCTTGTGGCCTGTTCAGTACATCAGGCACTACTTGGTCTCTGCTCGGGGTTTCTCTTCTGCGGGCTTGATCCTGCCGACTACGCCAAAATGTAACTGGGCAGGGGGCGCCTCAGGGGGGGTAGTCGGGTCCCCTCGCCTTGTGGGCCGCAGGCTGAACCCCGGCCCGGCCGTCACTTGCAAAACAGGTGTGTTGCTGGGGCAGAGTGTGGATGCATGGGGCCCATTCATGACAGCGTTCTTTCTGTGCTCTCCAGCTCCTTCTTCACTTTCAGGAAAGAGACAATTGCAGGCAGCGGGTAAACGAAACACCGTTTTATTAAACAAAGCTTCCATCTTTTTGTTTGCAGCAGGCTTACTTTAGTACGTTACAAGTTACAAGTCCTTTTCTACAAAAACGGTTTCCTTTTTGTCTACGGGCACTTTCCTTTGCCTGCAGGGGCCAATTGTTATCCCCCTAGCAGTGGTACTCCTATCCCGATTTTAGTCCAGCCCTTTCCCAGGGATTTGTATTGACCTAGGGGACGGCTCCAGTACTCACTACCGGCTCCGGATTAGCTCCAACTTCTCCGCTCCACTGCCACAGCACCCACTCCTGCACTCTGCCCCGGCACTTCTCAGCTCACTCTCCTGTTACATCTCCCAGCACACTGCCCTGCATTCAGAGCCCAACCCCCCTTCTCTTCCCTCCTAGGCTGCCCTGCCCCTTCCTTCCCTGTCACTGTTACCAGGGGAACCACTCACTACACTGGCACCTAGGGGGGGAGAACCATACATAACACACAACATTGTACAATGTGCCACCATACTCCTGTGGTGTCTTCAGGGGGGGAAAAACGTCTTCTCCACACTAGGGGTCCGTCCACCCCTTACATTAGCACAGATCCCTGCGGCACCCTACTATTGACTATTGCCCATTTAGAGAATGTACCATTTATGACTACTCTTTGTTTCCTATATTTTAGCCAATTCCTTACCCAGTTGCACATAGTTTCCCCTAGTCATTGCTTCTGGAGCTTTAGTATAAGGCTATTATGTGGTACAGTATCAAATGCCTTTGCAAAGTCCAAGTAAATCACATCAGCTGCATTACCAATATCCAGGTTTGCACTTAGGCGGGCTTTGCACACTACGACATCGCAGGTGCGATGTCGGTGGGGTCAAATTGAAAATGACGTACTTCCGGCATCGCATGCAACATCGTAGTGTGTAAAGGCTCGATGATATGATTAACGAGCGCATAAGCGTCGGAATCGTATCATCGGTGCAGCGTCGGCGTAATCCATAATTACACTGACGCGACGGTCCGATGTTGTTCCTCGCTCCTGCGACAGCACACATTGCTGTGTGTGAAGCCGCAGGAGCGAGGAACATCTCCTACAGGCGTCACCGCGGCTTCCGTAGAATATGCGGACGGAAGGAGGTGGGCGGGATGTTTACATCCCACTCATCTACGCCCCTCCGCTCCGATTGGCCGCCTGCCGTGTGATGTCGCAGTGACGCCGCACGACCCGCCCCCTTAATAAGGAGGCGGGTCGCCGGCCAGAGCGACAGTCGCAGAGCAGGTGAGTGCATGTGAAGCTGGCGTAGCGATAATTTTCGCTACGCCAGCTTTCACAAGATATTGTACCTGCGACGGGGACCATCGCGTGCGACATCGCAGCATCGGCTTGCGATGTCGCAACGTGCAAAGCCCGCCTTAGCCCCTCATAGGACCCCAACAGGTTGGTTAGACACAACTTGTCTTTCATGAATCCATGCTGTTTGTCAGTTATTATATTCTTTTCTGCAATAAATTTTTGCATGTCATCCCTTAAAATGCCCTCAAAAACTTTGCATACTACTGATGTCAGGCTTACTGGACGGTAGTTGCCTGGATCTACCCTCTTACCTTTTTTAAATATCGGTACCACATCAGCAATCCTCCAATCCTGAGGCACTAACCCTGTTACAAGCGAGTCTAAAAAGATGAGATACAGCGGTCTGTTGATTACGGAGCTCAATTCCCTCAATATTCATGGATGAATGCCATCTGGCCCTGGGGATTTGTTAATGTTTAATTTACTCAGACGTAGGCGTACTTCTTCTTGTGTTAAATTAATTAGATCGGGTGGTGAAGTTTGATTTTTCACTTGTTGAATGATCCCTGGTACAGTCGGTTCCTTGGTAAAGACAGGGTACGAAATGCCTATTTAATATCTCAGTCTTTTGTTTGTCCTGTATAACTAACTTGTTATTATATTTTAAGGGGCCAATACTATCCTTTGCTTTCCTTTTGGCATTAATGTATTTATAAAGGATTTTGGGATTTATTTTAATGTCATTGGCGATTTTTGTTTCAGTAGCTAATTTTGCTTGCTTGATTTCTTTTTTTACATTTCCTGTTGATATCTTTATACTTCTGAAATGCTATTTCTGTATTCTCAGCCTTTAAGATTTTAAACGCTGTTTATTTTTGCTTTATTATACTTTGTACAGTCTTATTTATCCAAAGTGGTTTCTTTTTATTCCTGGACATTTTATTACCAGAGGGTATAAGTTTTTTACAGGACTCTAGTAGTATATCCTTAAACTTACGCCATTTATGTTCGGTATCCACAGTTGCCGTAACATTGTCCCAATCTACACATTTAAGCTCTTCCCTTAATTTGTTGAAATCAGCTTTCCTAAAATTCAAGGTTTTAGCATTTACCCTTTGAAATGTTCTATTGAATATTACTTTGAAGCTTACCATATTATGATCGCTAGTGCCCAAGTGCTCCTAAATATGTAGATCTGAAATTGTATCCGGACTCTTTGACAGGACCAGATCTAGCAAATCATCTCCCCTGGTTGGTTCATCTAAAATCTGAGAGAGGAATTTGTCTTGAATAGTAGATAAGAACTTACAGCTTGTCTGGATAGTTGAAATCCCCCATAATATGAACCAGATTATTATTATTAGCTGCCTTTTCTATTTGTTTCAGCATTTCACCCTCTATTTGTTCAGGTATGTTAGGAGGCTTATAATAAACTCCAATTAGAATTTTTCCATTATTCCCCTCCCCATGTATATTTACCCATACTGACTCTACATTGTTGCAGTTCCCCCCAATGTCATCATTCAACACAGGTTTTAGGTTATATTTGATAAATATACACACCCCACCACCTTTTTTGTCTTTCCTGTCCTTCCTGAATGTAGTATAACCCTGTATGTTTGTCACCCAGTCATGGCTTTCATCCAGCCAGGTTTCCGTAATGCCCACCACACCATAATCCATGGTTGACATACGAGTCTCCAATTCATTCTTTTTGTCTGCAAGACTTCTTGAATTTGCGATTAGACATTTAATACTATTAACACATTTCTTACTCCTAGCCTTCCTACGTTCCATGCATGTCCCATCCCCCTAATCCTTCATTGATCCCTACCATCTCACTATCTCTATCTGCTCTATCTATCCCCTTATTTGCTCCACTACCCTCCCTCCCCCCAGATCCTAGTTTAAAAGCTCCTCCATCCGTCTGACCATTTTCACCCCCAGCACAACTGCACCCTCCAAATTGAGGTGCAGCCCGTCCCTACCGCAGAGCCTGTAGCCGACTGAGAAATCGTCCCAGCTCTCCATGAACCTGAACCCTTCCTTCCTGCACCAATTTCTAAAGGTACCGTCACACTAAGCAACATCGCTAGCATCATCGCTGCTGAGGCACGACTTTTGTGACGTAACAGCGATGTTGCTAGCGATGTTGTTGTGTGTGACATCCAGCAACAACCTGGCCCCTGCTGTGAGGTTGCTGGTTGTTGCTGAATGTCCTGGACCATTTTTTAGTTGTTGCTCTCCCGCTGTGAAGCACACATCGCTGTGTGTGACAGAGAGAGAGCAACAACTGAATATGCAGTGAGCAGGGAGCCGGCTTCTGCGGACGCTGGTAACCAATGTAAATATCGGGTAACCAAGAAGCCCTTTCCTTGGTTACCCGATATTTACCTTCGTTACCAGCGTCCGCCGCACTCACGTGGCGAGTGCCGGCTCCCTGCTCACTGCACACATAGCCAGACTACACATCGGGTAATTAACCCAATGTGTACTCTGGCTAGGAGTGCAGGGAGCCAGCGCTAAGCGGTGTGCGCTGGTAACCAAGGTAAATATCGGGTTGGTTACCCGATATTTACCTTAGTTACCAAGCGCAGCATCGCTTCCACGCGTCGCTGCTGGCTGGGGCTGGTCACTGGTTGCTGGTGAGATCTGCCTGTGTGACAGCTCACAAGCAACCCGTGTAGCTACGCTCCAGCGATCTCTGCCAGGTCATGTTGCTGGTGGGATCGCTGGAGTGTCGCTTAGTGTGATGGTACCTTAAGCAACGTATTTATCTCCCTAAGCTCCAGCTGTCTTTCTAGTGACGCTCGTGGCACCGGTAGTATTTCTGAAAACACCACCTTGGAGGTCCCGGACTTCAGCTTCTCTCCTAGTTCCCTGTAATCATTTCTAAGGACCTTCCACCTGCCTCTAACTTTGTCATTAGTACCAATGTGCACCCTGACCACTGGGTTTTCCCCAGCCCCACCCAGCAATCTGTCTATCCAATCCGCAATATGCCGAACCCGATCACCGGGTAGACAACACACTGTTCGGCATTCACGGTCTCGGCGACAGATGACCCTGTCTGTCCGCCTAATTATAGAGTCCCCTTCCACCAACATCTGTCTGGGCTTTGCTGCACTCCTATTTCCCTCCTTCCTACAGTAGTCATTTTCCTGGTTGCTAGGAGCAACATCCTGCTGTAGTGACCCTAGTCCTGGCCTTTCATTCGTAATATCAGCCAAACAGGCATATTTATTAGGTTGTGCCAGGTCAGGACTAGGCTCCCTGACACTTTTCCCCCTACCTCTTCTTCTAACTGTTACCCAGCTACCTACCTCTGGGTCCTGACCTTCCCCATCTCCACCCTCCTCCATATCACAGGCCCCAGCCAGAGCTCTAAACTCCTCTCCAGGTTTGCAATGCCCCTGAGTATTGCAAGCTGCATATTTATATCAGTTACCTGGGCTTCCAAATATGCAACATGCTTGCATCGAGTGCAGACATTTTCACCCTCGAACAGCTGCTCAAGGCATGCCTACATCTGACAAGATACACACCTGGTAGCATTGTCCATGGAGCACCTATTAAATGGGGATAAACATTACATCCTGTTACTCCCAGGGGGCGGAGCTCCAGCTTTGCGCCCTTTTTCTGGGGATGATGGCGCAGTTGTTGTTTTTAGATGCCAAAATGGCGGCAAAAATGGTGGCAAAAATGGCGCCAATTCAAACGGACAGCCACAGCACAGTTTGGGACAGTTCTGGGAGGCGCACCTCACCCGGTTTAATGGGTCCAGTCTTTATCCTATTTGTGACGCCAGAAAGAATTAGAGTTGTGCCGCCCCGGGGCGGTGCAGACCGGGGTGCTCGAATCCAGGGTGGTTGTGGCTCGAGGGGTCCAGACCCAGGCTCAGCAAACACTCTGATCCTTGAATGGGGGTTATTTACAGGGGAGAAGTTTGTGACACCACCTGCGGGTTGCGGTAGTGGCAGTACTGCCGCTGCTGGAAGGAGTACCGGGGCAGATGGTGTGGAGCAGCAAGCTGTCAGTCCCTCCGCAGATAGGGAAGGCATCGGCCTCTGGGGTTTTGGTGGATATTTGGGAGCGCAGGGTGCAGGGGACCAAGGTACTCACTGTGGGTAGTCATGGTGCTGGATGAGGATTATAAAGTAGATACTCACACTGAAGGTAAACCAAAGTCTATGTGCCTCACTGTCACTACAGGGAGCCCGTCCAGGTATCCGCTCCCACCAGTGTCACTTGGTAATCCTTGGTAATCCGAAGCCCACCTCCGTGCACAATTTAGTTGTCTGTTGTGGCCCCTTGGCTTGAAGCTGTTAGGGTCTTGCTCACTATATATAGTGTAGCTGTGCTCTTGATGGCTGGCCCTTGGGATTTTAGTGGGCTGCTTTGCTGGCTGGAAAACCCTATCCCCCGCGTTGTACTGTCGCCTTCAATCTCTGAGCTCTTAGGGAAGTTCGTGAAGATACTCTCCCTCCCAGGTTAATTATCAGGACGTTGAATCAGTTCCTGACCTAGGGTCCTGTACCCCGTTGTGCTCAGTATCAGTCAGTTCTTTTGGGTTTCTGTTGCCGACAGTCCTCCTAGACTATGTCCGTCGCACCCTTTTCCAATGTCACTTCCACCAGTCCCAGACTCCTCTGGTCTCGGACCACCGTCTGCGACCCAACTTCAGTCTAGCTTCCCGGGAGCTACTACTCCAGCTCCTAACTCCTAGAGGGCTCTCACTACTCTGCCGTCTTCCTCTCTCCCACCAGTCTGCCTGACCCCTAGGTGGGTGGCCCTATTCCAGCTTGACCAACCCACTGGTGTGTCTGGCAGGTCATGATGTGAGGTGTTGATTGGGATTTGTGGTGCTGATGGTAGTGACACTGGCTTCTGGGAACCTGGAACCATGGGGGGTAGGCCCTGCACCCTGGGTGAAAGGATGCAGTTCCCTGTGGCACCCAGATATACTCAGGGGCGCTACATTGAGGACTCCGGATCAAGCGCAGAGTGCATTTATCGTCTGGCAGCCGCCATGAACAGTGAGGTATGTGCAGCGTTGCTTCGTATTAATTAGCACTGCGATGATAACGTCACATAGGGGGACTAGTAATATAAAGAAAAACAAGTGAAAGAAAAGTTTTTAAAATTCTGAAGAAATAAAAAAACCCTTAAATTTCAAATCACCCCCTATTCGCCTCATTGAAATTAAAACAGATTAAAAAAAAATAAAAGACATATGTAACACCCTGGGGTCGATGGGGTTTTACCTGACTCATCGCCGGGTCGGGGGTTGCAGATCCTCTGTGTCGGCATGGGCTTGCCTGGCCCAGTCTCATGACCCCGAGGCATACAGGAGGGAGGAAAGGCGGTGGACGGGAGAAAGGAAGGAGGATGGGGGTAGTGACGGTGAGGAAAGTCTTTTTAGATTGTGATGCCACCTGTCCGCGGCCAGGGATGGACAACCGCTGCGAGTGCTGCTCTCCGGGGCTGATGGTGAAGGTCACAGCCGAGAGGGTGTCGCTCCACACAGGTGGAGCGGGGTTACCCCAGGGAGGATGACGGAGGACGGACGGGGTTAGTGGTAGTCCCCATTGGCGCCGCAGCGCAGGGCGACAGCGACAGCAAAGGAGAGGCAGAGACAGGGGCTGCGGTTGCAGGTTTTTTACTCACTGGAAATTCAGGCGCTGTCCCAGAGTACCGGTCTCCGCCACGATAGGCTCCAGCCGATCCCGAATCCATGGAAGGTCAGGTCTAGTGTGTCAGGCTATGGGCTCTTTCTCCTTTGATGCGCTAAGTATCGGATCCCCATGGCGTGAAGCACTTGGGGATCCCAGTGTCAGCAAAGTGTGCCCGTCCTGTATGCTTATAGCGCGGTTCTGCAATGGGGCCGGTCGAAGACCTCAGCTCCTGATCCTATATGCTATTTGGTTCCAGGAATAGTGTTTCAGGTCCGGTGACTTTTCTAGCTGGTTCCTGCGACACTTGCAAAGTTGGTAGACAACTTGAAGTATGCCTACCCTAGGTTTCTGTACCCCTACAGTGCCGGTCCAGTGGAAGCAGCTTCCTGCTTCTCCCCAGCGACCATGTTGAACACCTTGGCCCACAGAGCTGCCTCGTGGCACGTCCGCTCTGCTCGACGTCTGTAGCTGTTCTCCCCTCAAATTGTGTTGTGTGTTTGAAGCTATTGCCCCCAGCCGCTGCCACCGGCTGATTCACTACTCTCACTAGGTCAACCTGCTTTTCCCACTGTGTGCTCCTAACTCCCCCTGGATCGGGAGCCCCTAAGTGCGGTGGAATCCTGTAAACCCAACCGCTATGGTGACCCCCTTCTGTGACCCGACCCTGTCCCGATCTTCATTGGGGAGGGCAACTCACAGTAACTGTATGTATGTGTTGGTGAAACCGTTGCCGACCTTCCGGGATAAGTACTACACCCTAAAGGAGGTGCAGTACCCTGTGGCGCATCAAACCTCAGGGGCACCACATTCCCCGGTGGCAAATGGCAGCACTCCAGGGCTGCAACAATTTACAGGGATCACTGCATTTTATTATGCAATCAACCAAACAACCTTTGTTCCCTTTATGGGAGGCACAGCACATTAAACATTTCAAACAGTTATCTCTGTACAGTTCATAGCTAGCATCATTATCACTTTTCACACACACTGTATATGCATTCTGTACATGGTATCAACGTTATTTACAGTTTTCAGCAGAACATAATTACACGGGATCACCATTATTTTCATTTTTTAGCAGAGCATTATCGCACCAGTACTAAGAAAAAACGGTCATTAACTTATGACTTTAGAGTCCAGTGTGCCACTGGTTGGTGCAGCACTTTAGCAGATGTCCCAAAGGACTAAAAAGGTTGCAATAATTCTGGAAGGGTGCACAAAAGGTGAAACTATTTACAGTTACAGTTCCAACCACACAATGTCCAGTGGCCCGATTGTCCATCATATCAAACAAGGAACATTATTCAAAACAAGTGCAAATTACTGGGTGCATGGGAATTCCTGGCCAGCCGGTCTCAGGTAATTCTCCTTTGGGGTTTGGGTGGAATTTTCACAGCTCCGCTTTCAGTGTGGCTCTTGGGGGACAACGGGAATTACCTCTGGCTTTGCTACTGGGGTGGGTGCTGATGCTGCAGCTGCCGCCTCCAGGCGACACAGCCCCATGTGCAGGGCATACCAGCCCCGCTCTCCTTTTTGACGAGTATAGATGACTCCATCACCGGGGTACAAGTCTCTACCAGGGTGACCTCTATGGAGATGAACTTCCACATCCTTCAGGGACACAAATACCTCCCTACTTAGGTCAAACTTGGTTACAGTACCTTTATGGAGCTCCCCCGGGTCAATGGACAGTCCTATCACAGGAGCTCCTTGTCTGCCAAGTTTCTATTTTCCACCTTCACCAGCCGAGCCCATCGCTGACTTTCCTCAGCGGCTAGCTGAACGAGGGTGGCCTGACGGTCCTCCTCTGCGTTGATGCCCACAGTCATGGCACCCCCCGCTGCAGTGGCAAAAAGGTATGAATATGGCTTTTCCCACACCAGTTCCAGGTGGTTGCCCTCTGGTTGTCCGGTGTGAGCCTCAGCTCCTGGTTCTCCATTATCTCCCCATTCGGAGGCAACAGGTTCCCCTACCACCAGAAAAAGGAAAACGTTACAGACGGCCTGGTCAACAGCAGCCTGGTCTGTGGCTACCTGGTAAGCGGCAGCTGGATCCTGGTCGGGGATAGCGGTGTGGTCTTCACATATACACACATTTGGTATCACTGCGTTCAGAAATGCCCAATCTATCAAAATATAAAATCAATTAATCTGATCGGTACATGGCGTGGTAAGAAAAAAAATTCCAAATGCCAAAAACACTGCAAGTTTTTTAAAAAATGGAATAACAGGCGATCAGAAGTTAGCATCTGTAAAAAAAATGGTATTATCACTTCCGGTTCCCGCGCTGAGATGTGAAGAGGGAGAAGGAGAAGCTCCGTACAGCCCCTGCAATATACAGCGACCTACAGAAGCAAACGGCATCCCAGACCAACATAGAGAGGCTGCACTGAATCACCAGCTGTCAGTGCATGAATCGTTATCTCCTGAGGAGTGGGCGAACACCATTCAAGCCGAGAGCACAACAGAGGGAGGAGGGGGTGAGTGGAGATAACATGGCGCTGACAGTGAGGAGGAAGGAGGGGCAGGAGGGAGAGGAACAACAACGGCAGCTGAAGCAGCATGACGATGCAGGAGGCCAAGATAACCGAAGAATTCAGAGTATGCAGAGTGGTACAGAGACATTGGGCTTGGGGGAAAGAGATGAGATTAATTACAAAAGGCTGGCAAAAGAAGTGGCAGACCATCTGACAGCAGACATCAGAGAGGCACTAGCAGCCTCAGTGAAGGAGGCTTTGGCTGCGCTGCAGGATGACGTGGAGCACCATGATATGAGACTGACAGAGGTAGAACAAAGAGTTTATTATGCTGAAGAGAATTTGACAAGATTGGAGGGCAGATTTAAGGAGCTAGACACTAATGCTCAGCTTATGAAGGATAAAATAGAAGATCTTGAAAACAGGTCTAGGAGGAATAACCTAAGGTTGGTGGGTCTGCCTGAGACAGTGACAACAAAATATTTGGACTCAATCTGTGAAAAAGAATTACCCCAGGCTTTAGGCTTACCACATAGCTGCCATGTAGAAAGAGCGCACAGAGTGGGACCCATAAGGGAGCAAAGAGATGGTCACAGTAACAATGATAATACCTCCAGGCAAGGTGAAATATCCAGAGCAAGACAGGTTATTATAAAATACCTGGAATACAAAAATAAAGAAGAAACTCTACAGGCCTTCAGGAATAGGAAACAGGCACTACGCATTCAGGGACACAAGATTCTATTATTTGGCGACTATTCGGCAGAAGACACACAAAAAAGAAAAGCATTTAGCCAGATCTGACTGCCCTCTATCACAAAAACATTCAATTTCAGCTTTTGTACCCAGCAATACTAAGTAAAAGGAGCAGATGGGGTCACAAAGACTTTTTGGGATCCTTCAGAGGCGGAGCAAGAGATACTACAGGAGAGGAGCACACGGCGACAGGAGAGGAATGGAAAAGAAGGGACTTTCACTGATCCAAAACATGCAGATCCTGCAAACATAACATCTGCAGATAGACCGGACAACGAACCAGAGTGGACTCAATCGAGATCCAGACCAGCCAGTCCAAAGGAAAAGAGACAGATGGCGACTTCAGCTGGGAGAGAGGAAGAGGCAGCAGCTCATGAACAAGCAGGACAAGAAGAGAACTTAATTTGGGACTGCTGAATGAAGCCGTATGGTGACAAATGTGCCTTAACTCTCTAAAGTCTCACCTACCTCCTCTTCTCTTTCTTCTTCTCTTTGTAAAACTGTATGGGGAAAAAGGCGCAATAGGGTCTTACCCGGTATGAGGGTAGACAGACAAGACAAAGAAGCACTCACCTGGTGAGGTTGTGCCAGTCACAACCCCTTATGATAGCCTGTGAGTGCCTGGTGGTTTAGCTGCAGCCCCGGTAGAGGAATTTTGTATCACACAGGTAGAAGAGAAGACCGGGTTTATGCCGCGCTAAAAACCACTGATGCGTGTAAATTAAAAGATTTCCTTTTCATTTGACAGTTCCTACGTGTTTCAGAGACATCCGTTTCCTTCCTCAGGAAAAGAAATCATCAGCCGTATGGTGACAAATGTGCCTTAACTCTCTAAAGTCTCACCTACCTCCTCTTCTCTTTGTTCTTCTCTGTCTCTTTTTCTTTCTCTCCTTTTTTCTCTCTCTCTTTTTCATGTTTTCTACTTTTTCCCTTTTATCATTTACTAATGGTTTTTTTTTCTCTCTTTTTCTTCTCTTAATGACGGTTTTAGGAGCTTGATAAATTTATAAAGGCTGTTTAGGGGCAAGGAGTTAATAGCCAATAGAGGGGGAGAGGTGACTTAGTGGGGTGGCTTCATGGAGAGCTTGACTTGAAGCAGGGGTTTGAAAGGAGTCTCAATCATCTCAGAAAAAATGGAACACGTTAATTGTATTTGTAAAGTTGGGGATGGGAGGGGTTATATACAGTTGGGTGGGGGAAGGGGAGGGGAAGAGAGTTGGGGAATCCATGCGACACGGCCTGAAAAAGGAACTGTTGATTTTGGGGATTATGGTTAAGGTCATTACGTGGAATGTTAAGGGACTCAGATCGCCGCACAAACTAAATATGATACTACGTCATCTTAAGAAGCTTAAGGTTGATATTGCTTTATTACAGGAGACGCACTTGCAAAAGGATGAGTTCTTCCGTATGAACAAGATGTGGGTGGGAAGGGTATATGGGTCGACCTCAAAAGGTAGGAAAGCAGGGGTTCTTATTTTGATCAATAAAAATTTTGCACACGAGGTGGAAACACAAGATTCAGATAAAGAAGGAAGATACATACATATAAAGATTTCAGGTACTCAAGGCACTTTTAGTATCCACAATATATATGCACCCAATACGGAACAAAGGTTTTGTTTTAAAAATATAGCTAATAAGATTTTGTTGGCAGATGATATATGTAAATTGGTGGGGGGAGACTTCAATACAGTGGTTTCTCAGGAAGAAGATAGGAGAAGTCAGGGGAAGCAGGGGAGGAACATGGAGGGGTCGCTGAAAGCATTGTTAAAAACAACTACACTACAGGATTGCTGGAGATTATATCACCCGCAAGAGAGAGAATTTACACACTCTTTCCACCCACACGACTCTTGGTCAAGGATTGACCTTTGGCTGACAAGTGAGAATTTATTGCAGAGGGTAGAAGAGATAGTTATAGAGACTATGGTAATATCGGATCATAGCCCAGTGGTAGTCAGTATAGCTGATAAAGTTCTGAGAGTACAGGATTATATATGGCGCTTCCCCTCATTCTTGACTTTGGACGAGAACTTCCATAAAATTCTGAGAGAATGGTGGGTGGATTATACATTGACGAATCAGGAGCACAGTGGGGAAACACTATTGTATTGGGAGACGGCTAAGGCAATTTTGAGAGGAAAAGAGATAGGATATACGACAAAGGCGAAACGACAGGCACAAGTAAAGTTTCAGGAGGCTAGCCGGGCAGTCAGGGAAGCATATAGTGACTTCTTAGAAAAACCATCAAGGGTGACAAAAGCAAAGTGGGTGGAGGCAAAGGGCAATTTTGAGAACTGGGTAGAAAGGAAAGAAAGTATGTACAGGACACAACAAGAGGCAGAGTTGACTCGTTTCGGGAACAAGGAAGGGAAGTTACTGGCAAATCTGGCAAGGGGACGACGACCGATGACACATATTATGACACTGAGAAACGCTGTGGGGAGTAAAACGACAGATCCCAAAGAGATAAACGACATTCTTGGAGACTTCTATGCAGGTTTACATAAAGAGGAGGGGTTAAATGATAGGAGAAAAGGAAATTAGTGGTTAAAAGGAACAAAAATGCCTACGCTCACGGAGGAAAATTTACAGGCTCTGAATAAAGAGGTGACGGAGGAGGAGGTGCTACAGGTTATAGGACAGTTAAAAAGGACGAAGGTCCCAGGACCAGAAGGTTTTAGCGGCAGTTTTTTCAAAATTATGAAGGATCAAATCTCACCTATACTGACAGAGTTATTCAATAAGATAATGGACGGGGAAAGAATATCAGGTACACTTAATACAGCCTATATAAACCTCATTCCTAAAGGAGGAAAGAATTTAGAAGACCCATAGGAAAGTAATGCTAGCAATTGATGTAGTAAAGCAGAGGAGAGAAGGGGGGAGGGGCATCCAGCCTTGATGACCTTAGACGCGGAGAAAGCCTTCGACAATGTGAGGTGGTCATGGCTGGAACAGGTGTTAGATCACCTGGGCCTATACGGAGCTTTTAGGAATTTTGTTAGGGTCTTTTATGCAAATCCTCAGGCAAGAGTGAGTACCCTGGGATTTCTGTCAAAAACATTTCCTTTGATGAAGGGAACCAGGGTAAGGATGCCCGATGTCACCACTATTGTTTAACTTGGCTATTGAACCACTGGCTAGACGTTTGAATGAGGGGGGTGGTTTGAAGGGATCAAGGTAGGGAGGAAGTCATTGCACTCAGCCTTATTTGCTGATGATATAATCCTATTCATGAGCAAACCTAAAACGCAATTGAGTAGAGTCATAGAACAAATTGAGGAGTTTGGGAGGGAGGGTTTAGACTTAACAAAAACAAATGTGAAATTTTCTTCTTGGATGGAAAGAGAGCGGAGGGGGAGAGGGGCGCACTATGTGATATTCCAATAGCAAATACAATTAAATACTTGGGAGTACAGGTTGGGAGGGATACAAAGACCATATATTCATTAAATTATTCCCCTTTGATCGAGAAAATTAAACGTGAACTGCAAGGTTGGGCAAATTTGCCGTTGACTCTTCTGGGAAGAAATCATCTAATAAAAATGATGAGCTTTTCCAAGCTTCTCTAGCCAATGCAGATAATCCCATTGCTTCTTAAACACTAGGATGTGAACAGATTGACAAAAGCGTTCTCACGTTTTTTGTGAAGGGATATAGGCCGAGGATTAGTGCCAAAAAGTTAATGTTGTCAACGGAAAATGGAGGGATCAGACTACCTAACATCAGGGGGTACAATTTGGCCTGTATTTTAAGACATGTAGTCGATTGGATTAGACAAACAAGTAGGTATTCTGACTGGGATATAGAGGGTGAATTTTGTAAACCTTGGGACCTGAGTTCAATCCTACATACCTCCATTCCAAATTTGCCGCCCAATATTAAATACTCACTGATTTGTAGAGACACAGTGATAACTTGGAAGGCGGTTAGGAAAAGGTTCGGGTTAGCCTGGAACATCTCCAAATTCCTTAATATATGGGCTTGTCCTGACTTTCCACAGGGAAGGGAAAACGATCTCTTTAAAGAGTGGAAGGAAAAAGGGATTAGAACTCTAAAAAACCTGATGCATGATACAGAACGGAGATGGATGACGTGTGAGGAGTTGAGAGCAAAGTATGACTTGCGCCCATTCCAGACTCTCCAGTTTGAACAGGTGAAAAAAGGGATAATGAAGAAATTACACAACATAACTAATGAATATGAGGCAAATCAGATGGATGCGATCATATTAAGGGACATCCATGCCACAAATATATCAAGTCTTTATGGAAATATGAGAGAAGTGTTAGTCCCTAACATATCAGGAAGAATGTTGGAAGGGTGGGCAAGGCAGTTGGGAGATCAAGAGGGGGAGGAGAAGATTTTGAATGGTTGGATGGTGATGAGGAAAAATATTGTAAATGAGAACTTAAGAGATACCCAATTCAGGATCATACATAGAGCTATCTATGGATTTAATATATTGAATGCAAGACATCCAGATAAGATGATGAGTTGTCCAAATTGTGGAACGGAAAAAACAGATCTATATCATGGCATATGGCAGTGCGAGAGGATTGAAAGATTTTGGAAACAAGTCCGGGGGGTAGTGAGGAAAATCTGGAATAGAAATGTGGAGTTGGATTCAATGGTCTGGTTATTTCACTATCAGCATCAGGAGGAGGGAGATAAAGGGGGAGACAAGTTACCGAATCTTTTCCATGATATAGCAATGATAAGTAAAAGGGCTATTCTTCAGAAGTGGCTGGTGAAGGAAATACCAACAAAAGAAGAACTGGTTAATCAATTGAAAAAAACGCTCATGTTGGAGAAGGTGATGGTGGAGAGATGTAAAGAAAGGATGACAGCAAAAAATTTTATTAAATGGAGAAAGTTCATAAGCGTTATATGTTCTAAAGAAGAAATACTGCAATACAAATAATGTCCACATTTATGTCTACGGAATGGTACATAAAGGAAGATCTGTCAGGGTCCCTGTGCGAGCTGAGAGTATAGCTGGCCAAATTCTGGGTTGTGTCGCATGGAGAAGAGAGGGGGGGATGGGAGGGATAGGGTTTATAAGTAATGTTTGTTGACAGTGACAGATATTTGGTTGATAAATTGTAGAGACTATGTTATTTGCTATTTTGATTTGTTGACCCTTATTTTCTTCATTCTGTACCCTATTTTACCAGTGCAAGAAAATAAATAAAAATTTGCTTTTTTTTTAAAAAAAAAAAAAAAAATGGTATTATTAAAAACGTCAGCTCAAGACGCAAAAAATAAGCCATCACTGAGCCCCAGATCTTGAAAAATGAGAATGCTATGGGTTTTGGAAAATGACGCCTAAAGCGCAATTCTTTTTTCAGACAAACTTCAGAATTTTTTTTAACCCCTTAGATAAAAGTAAAAGTATACATGTTTAGTATCTACGAACTCGTACTAATGTGAGGCATCATATGGACACATGAGTTTTACCATATAGTGAACACATTGAATAAAGTATCCCAAAAACAATCGTGCAATTGCACTTTTTTGCAATTTCATCGGACTTGGAATTTTCTTCCAATTTTGCAGTACAATATATAGTAAAACTAATCATTTAATAAAACGTACAATTCGTCCCACAAAAAAACAAAGCCTCATATGGCTAAATTGACAGAAAAATAAATAGGTTAGGACTCGCAGAAGAAGGAGAGCAAAAAACAAAAATGAAAAAACAGAAAATCGCCCGGGGATGAAGGGGTTAATGACTAGCCTTGAGCGATGTTCGATTCGAACCATTCGCCAATTTCAAATTCGAGTGATTTTGGGCAGTGTTCAAGTCGTTCAACGAACTCGAACGATTTGCTTCAAGTTCGGCAGTTTGAGTTACCGTTCGATAACGGTTCGATCACCAAAAGCGTGGCTTTTCACAGTAATGCTATGTGCGCACGTTGCATATCTGCATGCGTCCTGTGTCCCCAGCACAATCCCTCTCTCTTTCCTACTCACCGATCACGGGCGCGGCGCTGCACGGCTGTCACAAAGCTCCGGCGTCTTTTCCTCTTTTGAAAATGGCTGCCGCTCATTATTCAATCTGGTATTCCCTGCTTTCCCCGCCCACCGGCGCCCATGATTGGCTGCAGTCAGACACTCCCCCACGATGAGTGACAGCTGTCTCACTGCAACCAATCACAGCCGCCGGCAGGCGGGTCTATATCGTGCAGTAAAATAAATAGATCAATAATAAAAAAAAAAAACTGCAGTTCCCCCCAATTTTGATACCAGCCAGGATAAAGCCTCACGGCTGGAGGCTGGTATTGTCAGGATGGGGAGCGCCACGTTATGGGGAGCCCACCACCCTAACAATATCAGCCAGCAGCCGCCCGGAATTGCCGCATCCATTAGATGCGACAGTCCCGGGATTCTACCCGGCTCATCCTGAATTGCCCTGGTGCGGTGGCAATCGGGGTAATAAGGTTAGGTTAATCATGACAAGCGTCTCCCCGAGATACCTTCCATGATTAACCTGTAAGTGAAAGTAAATAAACACACACAACGAAAAATCCTTTAATTGGAATAAAAGTTAAAAAAAACACCCTCTTTCACCATTTTGTTAAAATACCCAAATACCCCTCCAGGTCCGACGTAATCCACAGAGGTCCCACGACGCTATCAGCTCTGCTACATGAAGCTGACAGGAGCGGCAGTAGAACACGAGCGCTCTGTGTCAGGTCCACGCAGCAACTGAAGTGAGCCGCGCTGTCAGCGGGGATGTCACTGAGGTAATGCCTGCGTGTGCGGTGATGATGGGGGTTGTAGTGCCTGCGTGTGTGCGGTGATGAGAGTGGTAGTGCCGGTTTTTGCCCTCCCATCCATCCCTCCATCCCTCCCTCCATCCATTCATCCCTCCCTCCATCCCTCCCTCCATCCATTCATCCCTCCCTTCATCCATCCCTCTATCTCTCCATCCACCCATCCCTCCATCCATCCCTCCATCCATCCCTCCATCCATTCATCCATCCCTCCATCCATCCCTCCATCCCTCCATCCATCCCTCCATCCATTCATCTCTCCCTCCATCCCTCCATCCATTCATCCCTCCCTCCATCCCCATCTCTCCCTCCATCAGCGGGGATGTCACTGAGGTAATGCCTGCGTGTGCGGTGATGATGGGGGTTGTAGTGCCTGCGTGTGTGCGGTGATGAGAGTGGTAGTGCCGGTTTTTGCCCTCCCATCCATCCCTCCATCCCTCCCTCCATCCATTCATCCCTCCCTCCATCCCTCCCTCCATCCATTCATCCCTCCCTTCATCCATCCCTCTATCTCTCCATCCATCCCTCCATTTATCCCTCCATCCATCCCTCCATCCATTCATCCATCCCTCCATCCATCCCTCCATCCCTCCATCCATCCCTCCATCCATTCATCTCTCCCTCCATCCCTCCATCCATTCATCCCTCCCTCCATCCCCATCTCTCCCTCCATCTCTCCATCCATTAATCCCTCCCTCCATCCATCCCTCTATGCCTCCATCCATCCCTCTATCCATCCCTACATCCATCCATCCCTCCCTCCATCCATTCATCCCTCCCTCCATCCCTCCCTCCATCCCTCCCTCCATCCATTCATCCCTCCCTTCATCCATCCCACTATCTCTCCATCCATCCCTCCATCCATCCCTCCATCCATCCCTCCATCCATTCATCCATCCCTCCATCCATCCCTCCATCCCTCCATCCATCCCTCCATCCATTCATCTCTCCCTCCATCCATCCATCCATTCATCCCTCCCTCCATCCCCATCTCTCCCTCCATCTCTCCATCCATTAATCCCTCCCTCCATCCATCCCTCTATGCCTCCATCCATCCCTCTATCCATCCCTCCATCCATCCATCCCTCACTCCATCCATCCATCCCTCCATCCCTCCCTCCATCCCTCCATCCATTCATCCCTCCCTCCATCCCTTCATCCATCCATCCATCCCTCTCTCCATCCATCCATCCCTCCATCCATCCTTGTAGCTGAATAATATACTTCTGGATTCTCAAGTGCAATACAGAGGTCAAGATTACCAAATCTTCCTATGCTTTTCATTAGAAGCAGTGGCTCAATGGATAGAGCTACTGCCTAAGGAGACTTTGTTCATGAGTGTTAGTCCTGGCCGTCCCGGTAAAGAATTTAATTAATTTTAAATTATAATTATTATTTATTTATAATTATAATTTAATTTAATTATGCACTGAGGGGAGGAGCCGGACATCAGCTATGAGCTGCAGGACACACCTCTAAAATCGGAGCAGTTCACGGAATGAGGCTGCATTGCTCTCTCTTCTCTCTCTCATCTCTCTCTCTTTCTTTTTCTCTCTCTCTCTTTTTCTCTTTTTTTCTCTCTTTCTTGTTCTCTATTTTTCTCTCTTTTTCTCTCTCTTTCTCTTTCTCTCTCTTTCTCTCTCTTTCTCTCTCTTTTTCTCTCTCTTTATTTTTCTCTCTCTTTTTCTCTCTTTTCTCTCTCTCTTGTTCTCTCTTTTGCTCTCTTTTTCTCTCTCTCTCTCTTGTTCTCTCTTTTTCTCTCTTTTTCACTCTCTCTTTTTCTCTTTCTCTCTTTTTTTCTCTCTTTCTCTTTTTCCTGTCTTGTTTTCTCTCTTTTTCTCTCTCTCTTTTTCTCTTTCTCTTTTTCTCTCTTTTTCTCTCTCTCTTTTTCTCTTTCTCTTTTTCTCTCTTTTTCCCTCCCTCTCTCTCTCCTCTTTGTAGCTGAATAATCCACTTCTGGATTCTCATGTGCAATACAGAAGTCAAGATTACCAAATCTTCCTATGCTTTTCATTAGAGGCAGTGGTTCAATGGATAGAGCTACTGCCTAAGGAGAATTAGTTCACGACTTCGAGTCCCGGTAAAGAATTTATTTTTTTTTAAATTATAATTATTATTTATTTATAATTATAATGTAATTTAATTATGCACTGAGGGGAGGAGCCGGACAGCAGCTGTGAGCCGCGGGACACACCTCTAAAATCAGAGCAGTTCACGGAATGAGGCTGCATTGCTCTCTCCTCTCTCTCCTCTCTCTCCTCTCTTCTCTCTGCTCTCTCTCTTCTCTCTCTCCTCTCTCTCTTCTCTCTCTCTTCTCTCCTCTTCTCCTTTCTTCTCTCTATTCTCTATTTCTTCCCTCTCTCTCCTCTCTCTCTCTCCCTCTCCTCCCTCTCTTCTCTCTCTTCTCTCTCTCTCTCTCCCTCTCACTTCTCGCTCCTCTCTCTTCTCCTTCTCTCTCTCTCCTCTCTCTTCTTTCCTCTCTCTTCTCTCTCTCTTCTCTCCTCTTTCTCCCTCTCTCTTCTCTTTTCTCTCTCTTTTCTCTCTCTCAGACCTGGCGATGATCAGCTGATGCGGTCACCTGACGGAATCAGCTGACACTATAAGTCGTGCGGTGAGGCCGGCTTTTTACCGCCCAGCTGGCTAAACTATCAGCTGTTGCTGTCGGACAGGAGTCTGCACAGAAGTGTGTCGTTTTTTTTTTTGTTTTTTTGCACTGATGCATCAGCTGATTGTATAAAAGCCGTTTATACAATCAGCTGCTGTGTTATGTGATTCAGGCCCTTGAACCTGACACATCATCTGTTTGCTTTGCCTTCCAGCAAACCGATCAGATGATATTGGATCCGGATTGGACGGCGTGGGACCCTTGACCCCGGATTCCTGCAGAGGGGGGTTCTTTATTTCAATAAAGATGGAATCACTAATTGTATTGTGTTTTATTTATAATAAAAATATTTTTCTGTGTTGTGTTTTTTTTTATCTGTACTAGAAATTCATGGTGATAAAAAAAAAAACTGTGGAAAGAGAAGCGCAATAGGGTCTTACCCCGGTAGAATAGGGGGGTATAAAGAGACAGTCACAACGCCTATAATCGCATGTATGTAACTCCACAGTCACGGCAGCGGTCCCCGGGTTTGGCAGATGAAGGAGAGTAATAGAATCGGGTATCCAAGCCGCGCCAATGACTAGCCGATCATGAAATTAGGAGATTAATGTTGCTTTAATTATGCATAGGTCAACGCGTTTCGGAAGACACAGCTTCCTTCCTCAGGACAAGATGGCAAAGGTCAACAAATTCATGGTGGTCATGTCTAATATTGGTGTGACACTATGAATTTCGGGCTTAGGGCCAGTTTTAATATACAGCTAGCCCTAACCCCATTATTACCCAGCAAGCCACCCGTCACCAGGGCAGCTGGAAGAGTTGGATACAGTGCCAGAAGATGGCGCTTCTATGAAAGCGCCATTTTCTGGGGCAGCTGCGGACTGCAATTCACAGCAGGGGTGCCCAGAAAGCTTGGGCACCCTGCGCTGCGGATTCCAATCCTCAGCTGCCTAGTTGTACCTGGCTGGATACAAAAATTGTGTGATGCCCACATCATTTTATTTTCTTTAATTACTTCATGAAATTCCTGAAATAATTTTTTAAAAAAAAGGGTTTCCCTATATTTTTGATTCCCAGCCGGGTACAAATAGGCAGCTGGGGGTTGGGGGCAGCCCGCAGCTGCCTGCTGTACCTGGCTAGCATACAAAAACATGGCGAAGCCCACGTAATTTTTTGGGGGAGCAAAAAGCTCCTGCATACAGTCCTGGATGGAGTATGCTGAGCCTTGTAGTTCTGCAGCTGCTGTCTGTCTGTATGGAGGAGAGCAGACAGGAGCTGCAGAACTACAAGGCTCAGCACCCTCCCTCCAGGACTATATGCTGGAGGGAGAGACAAGGGGAGCAGAACTGCAAGGCTCAGCACACTTCACCCACTAGTGTATGCAGGAGAGCACACAGCAGCTGCAGAACTACAAGGCTCAGCATGTTGCATCCAGGACTGTATGCTGGAGGGAGAGACAGGGGGAGCAGAACTACAAGGCTCAGCATGCTCCATTCATTAGTGTATGCAGGAGAGCAGACAGAAGCTGCAGAACTACAAGGCTCAGCATACTCCATCCAGGACTGTATGCAGGAGTTTTTTGCCCACCAAAAAAATGACGTGGGCCTCACCATATTTTTGTATGCTAGCCTGGTACAGCAGACAGGTATGGCTGCCCCCAACCCCCAGCTATTTGTACCTGGCTGGGAACTAAAAATATAGGGGAGCCATTTTTTTAATCATTTCATGAATTTCATGAAATAATTAAAAAAAGAACGACATGGGCTTCGCCCCATTTTTGTGTCCAGCCAGGTACAACTAGGCAGCTGGGGATTGGAATCCACAACACAGGTTGGCCCGAGGTTTCTGGGCCCCTCTGCTGCGAATTGCAGTCCGCAGCTGCCCCAGAAAATGGCGCTTTCATAGTAGTGCCATCATCTGGCGCTGTATCCAACTCTTCCAGCTGTCCTGGTGACGGCTGGCTAGCTGGGTAATAATGGGTTAATACTAGCTTTGTTTTACTAGCTAGTATTACGCCAGAGATTATTAATGTCAGGCAAGTTTGACCCGGCCATTAAAAATCTCCAATAAAGGATTAATAAAAAGACACCACACGGAGAAAAAATACTTTAATAGAAATAAATACACAGACACACTTAGAGAGTCTATGTTTATTACTCCCTCTCACCCCTCCACGATCCTGGTTTTCTGTCTTCTTTCTCCTTCAACCCATGAAGCTCTGCTACATCAGACAGCACTGAATGGGAGGAAGATGCTGCTGCTCCCATGCAGTCTAATCACTCAGTGAGTGAGCAGAGACTGCGGGTTGTAAGCGATGACGTTACCGCTGCCACCGTTGAAGTAGTAATCTGACAGGCAGGTTACTATAGCAACGGTGATCTCTGATCACGTGATTCCCGATGCCGCTATTCACCGGCTGTGGCATCCAGTCCTTGCATGTGGGCTGACTCTGTAAAGAGCGCCGACATTCAGGGACGGGGAGTCGACCATGTGCCAGAGCATCTCACCGGTACACGGAGATGCTCAAACAAGCACCGCGTACCGGAGAGATGCACTGACAGGACCTAGCATGACGTCTAGCCATGTGACCAGTCTGTAGCCAATGAGATAATAGACACGTGACTGGTCACATGCTATGACGACATCACGGAAGGTCCTATCATCAGTGCTGATTACCGGGAGGGCGCAGCGATGATCGGAAGGAAAAGCGGCGGGAGACAGAGTGCAGGACGCGTCATGGGGACCTGTAAGTATAATGGCAATGTTTATTAACTGTATGTGTGTATGTATAATGTGTTTTTATGTGTTTGTGTTTGGCTGACATTGTTTTCAATGGAGTTCGAAGGTCTTTGACGAATGTTCGTCGAACGTTCGCCAAACTGAGCCGCCGTTCGACGAACCAAACTCGAACACTAGGAGGGTGGCTCAACACTATTAATGACCAGTCCAACTTTTAGAAATCTGTCCAGTGTCACTTTATGAGGGATACAATGAATCCCAGTAATTCTGAGAATAGGTTTTTTTTGTGACATATTGTACTTCATGGTAGTGGTAAATATAGTATGATTTTTTTTTCCATTTATTTGTGAAAAAATATAAATTTGGAGAAAATTTTGTACTTTTCAAACTTTGAATTTTTATGCATTTAACTCCTCAGTGACCATGGAAGTACCTACAGTGCCTACAAGTAGTATTCAACCCCCTGCAGATTTAGCAGGTTTACACATTCGGAATTAACTTGGCATTGTGACATTTGGATTGTAGATCAGCCTGGAAGTGTGAAATGCACTGCAGCAAAAAAGAATGTTATTTCATTTTTATTTATTTTTTTTAAATTGAGAAAAGTTTATTCAGAGGGTCATTTATTATTCAACCCCTCAAACCACCAGAATTCTGTTTGGTTCCCCTAAAGTATTAAGAAGTATTTCAGGCACAAAGAACAATGAGCTTCACATGTTTGGATTAATTATCTCTTTTTCCAGCCTTTTCTAACTAATTAAGACCCTCCCCAAACTTGTGAACAGCACTCATACATGGTCAACATGGGAAAGACAAAGGAGCATTCCAAGGCCATCAGAGAAAAGATCGTGGAGGGTCACAAGGCTGGCAAGGGGTACAAAACCCTTTCCAAGGAGTTGGGCCTACCTGTCTCCACTGTTGGGAGCATCATCCGGAAGTGGAAGGCTTATGGAACTACTGTTAGCCTTCCACGGCCTGGACAGCCTTTGAAAGTTTCCTCCCGTGCCGAGGCCAGGCTTGTCCGAAGAGTCAAGGCTAACCCAAGGACAACAAGGAAGGAGCTCCGGGAAGATCTCATGGCAGTGGGGACATTGGTTTCAGTCAATACCATAAGTAACGTACTCCACCGCAATGGTCTCCGTTCCAGACGAGCCCGTAAGGTACCTTTACTTTCAAAGCGTCATGTCAAGGCTCGTCTACAGTTTGCTCATGATCACTTGGAGGACTCTGAGACAGACTAGTTCAAGGTTCTCTGGTCTGATGAGACCAAGATCGAGATCTTTGGTGCCAACCACACACGTGACGTTTGGAGACTGGATGGCACTGCATACGACCCCAAGAATACCATCCCTACAGTCAAGCATGGTGGTGGCAGCATCATGCTGTGGGGCTGTTTCTCAGCCAAGGGGCCTGGCCATCTGGTCCGCATCCATGGGAAGATGGATAGCATGGCCTACCTGAAGATTTTGGCCAAGAACCTCCGCTCCTCCATCAAGGATCTTAAGATGGGTCGTCATTTCATCTTCCAACAAGACAACGACCCAAAGCACACAGACAAAAAAACCAAGGCCTGGTTCAAGAGGGAAAAAATCAAGGTGTCGCAGTGGCCTAGTCAGTCTCCTGACCTTAACCCAATTGAAAACTTGTGGAAGGAGCTCAAGATTAAAGTCCACATGAGACACCCAAAGAACCTAGATAACTTGGAGAAGATGTGCATGGAGGAGTGGGCCAAGATAACTCCAGAGACCTGTGCCGGCCTGATCAGGTCTTATAAAAGACGATTATTAGCTGTAATTGCAAACAAGGGTTATTCCACAAAATATTAAACCTAGGGGTTGAATAATAATTGACCCACACTTTTATGTTGAAAATTTATTTAAATTTAACTGAGCAACATAACTTGTTGGTTTGTAAGATTTATGCATTTGTTAATAAATCCTGCTCTTGTTTGAAGTTTGCACGCTCTAACTTATTTGCATCTTATCAAACCTGCTAAATCTGCAGGGGGTTGAATACTACTTGTAGGCACTGTATGTATCCTAGAAGGTAAGTGGTTCCCGACCAAGAATGCATTGGCGCTATGCCCAGAGCGATCACCACTGGGTACTTAGCTTTCCCGACAGCAAAGCTTCGACTCTCACAGCCAGGTCTGCTACCTGTGCCATCCCTGGATATTTAAGCCCCTAGATGCTGCGATAAATATTGATTGCAGCACTTAGGAGATTGTGAGAGGGATCGCACACCCTCTCTCCTCCGATTGGTGCCCTCTCGATATAATCTCGAGGGCCCGATCATTGCCATGGTGACCCAGGTTCGTCATGACGACCTCCAAGTCACCTGACTCCGGGAAGCCTCAGGGATCATGCTTTGTAGCATGACCACTGAAGTTTGAGTGCAGTTGTGACAGCTGCACTGTACTGTAATGACCAATTATTGCAGTACAGTGCAGCTGCGATCAGAGCACTGTAAGATAATTTACCATATAGGGACTAAGTAAAAAAAAGTTAAAAAATTTTTTTTTAAAAAAAAATCAAAAAAGTAAAAGAACAGAAAAATGTAAAAAATTATTCCAATAAATAGTTATATATATATGTAAAAAAAAAAAAAGTACACATATTTGGTATCACCACATCTGTAACAAACCAGTCTATAAAACTGTCACACTAGTTAACCCCTTCAGTGAACACAGTAAAATAGATAGATAAAAAAAAATAGTAAAAACTAAATCTTTTCATCATATACCTTACAAAAAAAAGTAGAATAAAGCTTGATAAAAGTCTCTATAAATAATAATGGTACCGCTAAAAACGTCATCTTGTCCTGCAAAAAACAACATGCCATCAGCAAAAAAATAAAGCTATCGCTCTCAGATTACAGCAATGCAAAAACTGTTTTTTTTTCTATAAAATTGTTTTCAAGGTGTAAAAGCAGCAAACCATGAAAAACCTATATAAATATGACATCGCTGTAATCATACCGACTAGAGGAACTAAGCTGTTTTATCACTTTTACAGCACGGTGTAAAAAAAACCCAAACTCCTGAATTGCTGTTTTTTCTTGATTCCAAGAAGAATTCCAACTCATCCTGCAAAAAACAAGCCCTCACATGACTATCAGCAGAGAAATAAAAAAAATTATAGCCTTCAATGTTCAGTGATACAAAAATCTTTATTTTGTAAAAATGCGTTTTTAATGTGATAGTAGCCAAACCTAAAAACCCAGGTATCGCTGTAATTGTACTGACCGGAGGAATAAAAAAGGCACTTAATCACTTATACCCCGAGGTGAATGGTGTAAAAAATAAATAAAGCCAATTATTCAACTGCTGTTGATTTGTTCATTCCGCCTCCCAAAGATCGCAGTATGGCATGGCTCATATTTATCCTGCGCTCTATGCTGAGCACTATAGGCAAACTTCAGGCCAAATTCCAAAAGGAAAATGCAGTGTAATAAGGCAGAAGATCTCCCATCTGTCCTATGGTGCAGCAGTGACCTTTTTACTCCTCTTTTTAGGCGTGCAAAAAAGTGAAATCATTAACAGTTTTGTACACTTTTAAAAAACAGATACCACTGAACAGAGGCCGGACAAAGTCCAGAGAAAAGGCCGCTTTACACGCTGCGATATCGTTAAGGATATCGCTAGCGTGGGTACCTGCCCCCATTGGTTGTGCGACATGGGCAAATCACTTCCTGTGGCGCACAACATCGCCCAGACCCGTCACACTACTTACCTGCCCTGCAACGCCGGTGTGACCGGCAAACCGCCTCCTTTTCTAAGGGGGCGGTTTGTTCAGCATCACAGCGACGTCACAGCTGCAATTTTTAATTCTGCAACATTCACTGCATTTGACACCATGCGTGTTTTCCAGACTGCATCATTACTACACCAATAGATGAATTCCCAGAGGGCTGTAATTTTCACAATTTGGTCACTTGAGGGAATTTCTTCTGTTTTGGCACTTTGGGGCTCTGCAAATAGAGCCTACAAACTAGTCTAGGAAAATCTGTTCTACAAAAATCAAATGGTGCTCCTTCCCCTCTGAGCTCTGAGGTATGGCCAAACAGTACAGTACAGCCATATGTGGGGTATTTTCACTCTCAGGATAAATAGTGTAACACATTATGGGGCCTTTTTTACCTACTCCCCTTGTAAAAATTGGAAATTTTGTGACACACCTGTAGTGTCAATATGTTCACTGCACCAATGGAAGAATTCATTGAGTGGTAAAGTTTACAAAATGTGGTCACTTATGGGGGACTTCTTCTGTTCTAGAACATCAGGGGCTCTGTCAATGTGGCATAGCACCCACAAACCGTTCCAACTAAAATCTGAACTCAAATATGGTGTACTGTGCCTCAAGAGTAGTTTTCAACCACATAAGGGGCATTGGCATACTCAAAAGAAATTGCACAACAAATTGTACAGTCAATATTATCTCCTGTAACCCTAGTTAGAAAAAATTGTGGTTAAAGCAACATTTTTGTGGTTAAAAATGTACTTTTTTGCTTTTCAAAGCTCAACCTTATAAAATTCCGTGAAGCACCTAGGAGTTAAAGGCTCTCACCAAACATCTAGATAAAGTCCTTGAGGAGTCTAGTTTCCAAAACTTGTGGGGTAGCTCCATTTTTTAGGCACCTCTGAGGCTTTGCTAATGTGACATGGCACCTGCAAACCATTTCAACTAAATCTGAACTCAAATATGGCACTCTTTCCCTTCTTCACTTTGCACTGTTCATCAAAGGTAGTTTTCTACCGCACATGAGGTATTGTGGTACTCAGTATAAATTGCACAATACATTGTTTGGTCCATTTTCTCCTGTTAACCTTGTGAAACTGAAAGATTTGGGGTTAAAGGAACATTTTTGTGGTAAAAAATGTATTTTTTCAATTTCACGGCTGAACGTTATAAATTCCTTGAGGGGTCTAGTTTCTAAGATGTGGTCACTTGTGGGGGAGTTTTACTATTTAGACAAATCGGTTGCTCTCCAAATGCGACAAGGCATCCGCTAACAATTCCAGACAATTTTGCAGTCAAATGGTGCTCCTTCCCTTCCAAGCCTTGCTGTGCCCCCAAACAATTGATTTCTGTCATGGGATGCTAGGGGAAACACCGGGAACCCTATGGCTAGGGCTCCTATACTCACCCTAACACCCGGAGGTACCCTTAATGGTAGGGAGGTCCAGGCCTTCAACCTAGGCCCTATCTCCTGTCCTTGTCCTTGATGATAAGACCCCCCTTCACAACCCACCACCCAGGGGGGGAAGGGTCAAGAACAGGAGTAAACAAAGCACCCCAGCAACAAATATGACAAACAGGGGTAACAACTACAACTACTACTCATACACACAGCAACCACACACAAAGGAGCCACAAAAACTGCACAAGGGGAAATAACATAAAAAGGTGGGAAAAAAACAAAATACTGGGGAACATCCATAGCATTCAACCAGAACACATACAGTCATGGCCAAAAGTTTTGAGAATGCTACAAATATTAAATTTTACAAAGTCTACTGCTTAAGTTTTTCTAATGGCAATTTGCATACACTCCAGAATGTCATAAAGAGTGATCAGCTTAACAGCAATTACTTTTGGCTAAGAAAATGAACCCCCAAAACACATTTCAACATCATTGCATTCCTGCCTTAAAAGGAGCAGCTAATATTGTTTTAGTGATTGTTCCATTAACACAGGTGTGGTTGTTGATGAGGACAGGGCTGGCGATCAATCAGTCATGATTAAGTAAGAATGACACTATTGGACACTTTAAAAGAAGGCTGGTGCTTGGTATCATTGTTTCTCTTCAGTTAACCATGGTTATCTCTAAAGAAACACGTGCAGCCATCATTGCTCTGCACAAAAATGGCCTAACAGGGAAGAGTATTGCAGCTACAAAGATTGCACTTCAGTCAACAATCTATCGCATCATCAAGAACTTCAAGGAGAGAGCTTCCATTGTTGCCAAAAAGGCTCCAGGGTGCCCAAGAAGGACCAGCAAACGCCAGGACCGTATCTTAAAACTGTTTCAGCTGCGGGATCGGACTACCAGCAGTGCCGAGCTAGCTCAGCAATGGCAGCAGGCTGGTGTGAGTGCTTCTGCACGCACTGTGAGGTGGAAACTGCTTGAGCACGGCCTGGTTCAAGGAGGGCAGCAAAGAAACCACTTCTCTCCAGAAAAAACATCAGGGACCGACTGATATTCTGCAAAAGGTACAGGGAGTGGACTGCTGAGGACTGGGGTAAAGTCATTTTCTCAGATGAATCCCCTTTTCGATTGTTTGGAACATCTGGAAAACAGCTTATTAGGAGAAGAAGAGGTGAGTGCTACCACCAGTCTTGTCTCATGCCAACTGTTAAGCATCCTGAAACAATTCATGTGTTGGGTTGCTTCCCAGCCAAGAAAATCGGCTCACTCACAGTCTTGCCTAAAAACACAGCCATAAATAAAGAATGGTACCAGAATGTCCTCCAAGAGCAACTTCTCCCAACTGTCCAAGAGCAGTTTGGCGCCCAACAATGCTTTTTCCAGCATAAAGCAAAAGTGATCACTAAATGGCTCATGGAACAAAACATAGAGATTTTGGGTCCATGGCCTGGAAACTCCCCAGATCTTAATCCCATTGAGAACTTGTGGGCAATCATCAAGAGACGGGTGGACAAACAAAAACCAACAAATTCTGGCAAAATGCAAGCATTGCTTATGCAAGAATGGACAGCTATCAGTCAGGATTTGATCCAGAAGTTGATTGAGAGCATGCCAGGGAGAATTGCAGAAGTCCTGAAGGAGAAGGGTCAACACTGCAAATATTGACTTGCTACATTAACTCATTTTGACTGTCAATATAACCTTTTGGTACTCATAATATGATTGTAATTATATTTCTGTATGTGATGTAAACATCAGACAAACACAATTAAAAACCAGAGGGCAACAGATCATGTGAAAATATAATTTTGGTGTCATTCTCAAAACTTTTGGCCTTGACTGTAGAAATGCTGCAGCCAACAAGGAAAGTCATAGAGAGGGTTCCTCCAGCTCCTTCCTCCTCCTGGCCAAGTTTCCAAATGAATGAAAATAACTGGCAGGCACCCTCTGGTGGAAGTTGAGGGCATTTATAGAGCCTGCGCCAGGAGCTTCTGGAAAGAAAAGTGGCATTAACCCTGTCCTCCCCAAAGGAAAGGGAATCCATTTAATAAACTGAGTCCCACAAGAAAAAGTGAGACTCAGAAACTGTCACTAAAATGTGCAACAGAGGAAAGTCTGTGACAATTTCACCACATATGAGGTATCGGTGTACTCAGGAGGAGAAATTGCGCAGCAAATTTCATGGGCAATTTTCTCCTCTTAAGGCCCTTTTCACACGTCAATGATTCTGGTACGTTTGTGCTTTTTTTTAAACATACCAGAATCACGGACATACGCAGACCCATTATAATGAATGGGTCTGTTCACACGTCTGTGATTTTTCACTGCACGTGTCTCCGTGCGGCGTACCCGTGTGTGCGTGATTGCTGCACGGAGACATGTCCATTTTTTTCTGGCATCACTGATGTTCCACGGACCACGCAGTGGTGTGGTCCGTGAAACACGTGCCAGAAAAAAACGTGCATTTAAAATAATAAACATTTTAACTCACCCGGCGTCCAGCGATGTCCTCTGCAGCCCGTCCTCCCTGCTGCTTCTAAGCCGGCTGATTACTGTCACGCATATTCATTATGCGCGACACAGCTGACCCGGAAGCAGCTGCTGCGGGGGTCACCGCCGGCCGAATGCTGCGTCGCGGGAGCGATCAGCACCATGGACAGCGGGAGCGGGCGCAGGTGAGTTGATTTCTAAGTGCAATCACAGGCCACGGATAACGGAGCCCGGATTGCACTTAGACAACCCACGTGTGCCGTGATTCACGGCACACGCAGGGACATGTGCGTGTTTTACACGCCAGTGAAAAACGTCACTGTTTTTCACTGACGTGTGAAACGGGCCTTACCTTGTGAAAATAAAAGATTTGGGGTTGAAGTTAAATTTTTGTGGTAAAAATGTATTTTTTTTTAGTGGCTCAAAGTTATGAAATTCCGTGAAGCACCTGGGGCTCAAGGTGCTCACCAAACATCTAGATAAATTCCTTGAGGGGTCTAGATTCCAATATGGGGTCACTTGTGGAAGAACTCTACTGTTTAGGTATATCAGGGTGCGGGGCTCTCCAAACGTGACATGGCGTGTGCTATCTGTTCCAGATAATTCAAATGGTGCTCCTTCCCTTCTGTGACTCGCAGTGCTCTCAAACAGTAGATTTACACCACATATGGGGGGTATCAGCATACTTAGGAGAAATTGCACAACATATTTTATATGCAGTTTTTCTTGTTACCCTTGTGATAGTGAAACATTTGAGGCTAAATGTGGGGCTTACGTAAAATTTTTGTGGGAAAAAGAAAAATTTTCATTTTTTCCTTCCTGATGATTTAGTTCCTTTAAAGCATCTAAAGTGTTAATAAACTTCTTGGGTGTTATTTTGAGTACTTTGAAGGGTACTGTTTTTAGAATGGTGTCACTTTTGAGTATTTTCTGTCACCTAGGCCTTTCAAAGTCACTTCAAATGTGATGTGGTCCCTAAAAAAATTGGTTCTGTACATGTTGTTGGAAAAGTAAGAAATTGCTGATAAACTTTTAACCTTTCTAACTTCATAATAAAAAATATGTTTCAAAAATGGTACTGATGTAAAGAAGACATGTGTTAAATGTTATGTTATTGATTTTGTGTAATATAACTATCTGATTTAAAGCCATAAAAATTTAAAGTTTGAAAATTGCTAAATTTTTAAACTTTTGGTCAATTTTTTTATTTTTTCATAAATAAACGTAAATAATATGGGCCAAAATTTACCAGTAACATGAAGTAGAATATGCCATGAAAAAAGAATCTCCAAATCACTGGGATCCGTTGAAGCGTTCCAGAGTTATTACATCATCAAAGTGACACTGGTCAGAATTGAAAAACATGGCCCAATCATAAAGGCAAAAATAGGCTCTGGCGTAATAGGGTTAAAGAGAAGCTTTCAGCAGCTTTTTGCTATCAAATGTGAGGACAGCATGCTGTAGGGGTTAAAACATAGATCTCAGGGATGACTTTCTTATCAAGGTCCCTGCTAATGTTTACCTGCAATGTTTGTTTTATTTTCAGCAGATTATTATTGCCTACTAGACTAGATCAGCTACAGCAGCGCATGAGCCCTAGTCCAATGCCCCCAGCTGTGATTGGCAGCTTACTGTCTATAGACATTGTGCATACAAAGCCTAGTGTGGGTGTAGTTAGCTTTCTCTAAAGTATATATATAAAAAAAAAAAATTAAAATCACATATTTTTCCACTATTACTAAGGAAGGAAAAAAAGTAAAATAAGAAACCATATTTGGTATCACCGCTTCCACAAAAAGTCTTTTACAATATGGGACTAATTACCCTGTCTGTTATTGCCATAAAAATAAAACAAATTAAAAAAAAACACCAGAAATGTTGTTTTTTTGGTCAACTCACTTTTCTAAGAGAAAATGCAATAGGACACGAGCAAAACATTTCACATTTTTCTGACATTTGGCACCCCTGCAGATCAGCTGCTCTCGGCGGGGGGGCAGCAGGCAGCCAGAAATGCTCCGTTCGAGAGCTGCCCTATCTTCTGATAGTGGCTGAGGCCGCGTACTGTACATCTGCCTCCTACCGGTATTTAATTGAATGGGAGATCAATGTGCATTACTCGGCCGTGGCCACTGTAAGGAGACAGGGCAGCTCCGGAACTGAGCATTTTGGCTGCCTGCTGCCGTGGCCAGCACCAAAATCAGCTGATCAGCAAGGGTACGGGGTTTCCTAACCTGGCCAATCAGACACTAATGACCTATCCTAAGGAATGGAAAAGTAGTGGACAATCTCTTTAAGTTTTTGAGCAGAGCATTTCAAATATTGAGCAAAATTTTGAATAATTTAACAAACAAGAATCCTCACAGTAATACATAGATTTATTTTTACTTCTGTTATAATAAATGGCTAATTTTACAGCCTGTGGGGGATAAGAGAAAAGACCTTTATATAGAACATTTGATTGTAGTAAAACAGTTCACAAAGCTCACATCATTCGCTAATCTGCTTAGCAATGCTCTCCCTATGGCCATGTAGAATTGTATTAAACACACACAAAGGCTCATGTGGAGTACCCTTGTAAAGTGTGCTCTAATTGCCTTCTTTTTTTGGGTCCCGTCAAAAGAAACAGGAATTAATGAGTTTATCTGCAGCTTGTCACATAACGATGACTCAGGTATGAAATGATGTTTGAAGATTATTCCTTCATCCATGAACAGTATTTTTCCCTTAAATACAAGTGATGATTGAACACTTTTATCCCAAACTATTCTTCTATATAAATCAGCTATTGCAGATAAGGTGATACTATTCCATACCTAATCGCACTCATGTAGGAAAGTGGACTGTGACCTGCAACCCCCTGAAGACATCATTGCTTATATACAACAGTTTAATGTGTATTTATATGTTTAGCAATATTAACCGCTTCCGCCCCCAGGCACTTTCCGTTTTTGCGTTTTTGTTTTTTGCTCCCCTTCTTCCGAGAGCCGTAACTTTTTTATTTTTCCATCAATCTTGCCATATGAGGGCTTGTTTTTTGCGGGACGAGTTGTACTGTTAAATTAAACTATAAGTTTTACCATATAGTGTACTGAAAAACGGCAAAAAAAATCCAAGTGCGGAAAAATTGCAAAAAAAGTGTGATCGTACAATAGTTTTTGGGATATTTTATTCACTCTGTTCAATATATGGTAAAACTGATGTATCTATGTGATGCCTCATGTCAGTGCAAGTTTGTAGACACCAAACATGTATAGGTTTACTTGTGTCTAAGGGGTTAAGAAAAATTCACAAGCTTGTCCAAAAAAAGTGGCGGACGTTTTGCGCCATTTTCCAAAACCCGTAGCATTCTCATTTCTCGGGATCTGAGGCTCAGTGATGGCTTATTTTTAGCGTCTCGACCTGACATTTTTAACGGTACCATTTTTGCGCAGATGCTACGTTTTGATCACCTGTTATTGCATTTTGCGCAAAATTTGCGGCGACCAAAAAACGTAATTTTGGCGTTTGGAATTTTTTTGCCGCTACGCCATTTACTGATCAGATTAATTGATCGCCTGTTATTGCATTTTAATGCAATGTTGCAGCGACCAAAAAAATGTAATTCTGGAGTTTGGATTTTTTTTTCTTACTACGCCCTTTACTGATGTGATTAATTTTACATTTTGATAGATCGGGCATTTCTGAACGCGGCGATACCAAATATGTGCATATTTTTTATTTTTTTTAACCCTTTAATTTTCAATGGGGTGAAAGGGGGGTGATTTGAACTTGTTAGGTTTTTTTATTTTTTATTGTACTAGTCCCCCTAGGGGGCTATAGCGATCAGCAATCTGATCGCTTTGCACTATCTGCAGATCTCAGCTACAGAGCTGAGAACTGCAGATTTGGTGCTTTACGTTCAATGCCGGCTGTATTCCGGCATTGAGAGGAAGTGAGTCATGTTAGCTACAGGCGTCATCACATGACCCTGTGCTACCATGGCAACCACCGAAAGTCACATGATCATGTCATGTGACTTCCGGTGGGGGTGGGGTAAGTGACTGTCATGGCGGCGCGCATATACATATCGCTGCCTGATTTTGGCAGCGATATGCAAGGGGTTAATGGCCACGGGTGGAAGCGATTCCACCCGCGGCTAGCAGGCACACATGTCAGCTGTTGAAAACAGCTGATATGTGCGCGGATTGCTGCCACCTGCCCACGGCAGGGGGCGGGGATTAACGGCACACGATCCATGACGTACCCAGTACGTCATGGGTCGTTAAGGGGTTAAGTTGTTTAAATTCCCTTTGTTTGTGATCGCAGTATTACCAGCCACCACCAGATGTCACCATTCCTGTGTTCCCTAGTTAGAAGGGGAAGCTTAAAGTAGTGGTTTACCCATATTTATTATTGGCCAAAACGATATTATGTTGAGAAACAAAGTTTCTCCCAAGTACCTTGTGTTGCCAATAGTGCCTGTGAGCGGCGCTATTGCAGTCTGCTCTTCCCCATCACCTGACCCCTGGGCTCTGTGACTTCAGGGATCTGATGATTTCACCTCAACTTCCTGTTCACCTGACATCACCGCGGCCGGCCCCAGTCTCTGTGAGTGACTGAGCTGTGGGCGGAGTTTCACCACTCATCACAGCCCAGCATGACTCCTACTTGTGGTGCTCTGCTGTGAAGGAGGAGGGAGCAGTGAGATGATGGGCTGTGACGCTGGACTGTGATGAGCAGTGAAATGCCGCCCACAGTCCAGTGACCCATGGAGCCTGGGGCTGGCCGTGGTGATGAAAGGTGAGCAGGAATTTGACATGACATCACCAGATCCACGAGGTCACAGAGCTCGGGGGTCAGGCAATGAAGAAGAGCGGTCCGCAATAGTGCCGCTCACAGGCACTATTGGCAACACAAGGTATTTGAGACAAACCTTGTTTCTCAACATAATATCGTTGTGACCAATAATGAATATGGGTGAACCACCCCTTAAAAGGAAACCTGTCAGGTGCAATATGCACCCAGAACCACGAGCAGTTCTGGCTGCATATTCCTAATCCCTGCCTAACAGTCCCAGTATATACTAGCATAAATAAAGAGATCTTTATAAAAAGTATTTCTAAAGATCCTTTATGATAAGCTAATGAGCGCAGGGACTAGTCACAAGGACATTAGTTGCCCTCACTAGTCTGCCCTTTTAGCGCCCTTTTAGCATGTTAGCATGCCTACAGGGGCGTGCTAACATGCTATTCAATGCTCAGCGTCATTGGCAGTGATGCACGTACCTGTGTCCGTTGTCACCGCTTCAGAACGCCAGGCATAGGGTCAGTACGCATGATCAGAAGTCCCAGCCCTTCCGGTCATGCGCACTATGAAGCCGGGTGTGCGCATCTCAGCTTCAGAGAGGTCTAGTGCGCATGACTGGGAGTGCCAGGACTTCTGATCATGCGCACTGAGTCTAAATCCGGCATTCTGAATCAGTGACGTCACAGATATGTGCGTCACCTCTGATGATGCTAGGCAATGAGCATTGAATAGCATATTAGCACGCCCCTGTGGGTGTGTTAACATGCTAAAAGGGCGGACTAGTAGGGGGAACTAACGCCCTTGTGACTTCATTAAATTGACACAGATCTAAGCACAAACCTCCCTTTATAGTTAGACCTAGCTAAGGGGATGCATATGTGCAGGGGGCATTTGTGCAGATTTAATCCAAGTGCCAATTTTTACAAGTGCCCAGCAGTTATACATGACAGTTGTACAGGGCAGGAGACAGGTAAGTCATGCAAGACAATCAAACAAACTTGCCCCAAGTTCATTTCTGCTGCAATATGTTTTCGCCATATGCATTTGTTTCACTTGTTTGCTAGATGCTCCAATCCCTCATATCTACTGCTCATTCATAGACCCAGTGCACGCCATCCATATCAGTCCCTTTCTCCTCCCCTCTCCTATGTACTGCTCTCATGCTTTTTTAAACTTTTAAACCATCCAGAACCATTCACTCTCACCATGCAACATAAGAGACACTCTTTTAAATCTCTTAATCACATGCTTACTCTCTCTATTTTCTTTCTCCTTGTTGCAGGAGATATTGAACCTAATCCAGGCCCTTCTAATAATAGTAAGTTCAACTCCTTCCCTGGTACATTCAGAAAATCCATAAATCTCTTTAATATTCCTTGCATGCCTTCTGTTGTCTTTAACTGTGTCCTTTGGAACCCACAATCAGCATGTAACAAACTCTCCTTCATCCATAACTCTTTCCTTTCCAATTCCCTTAACCTCCTGGCTCTTACTGACACCTGGATACAATAGGTAAATACCACTGTTGCTGCTGCTCTCTCTATGGTGGTCTTCAATTTTCTCATACCCCTAGACTTGAGAACAGAATAGGTAGAGGTGTTGGTCTGCTGCTTTCACCAAATTGCACTTTTCATGTCATACCCTATCCCCTCCCTTTTCTTCCCTTCTTTTGAGGTGCAGACTGTCAGGCTTTACAGATCCTTCTCCCTGCAAGCAGCAGTTGGTATCACCCTCCAGCCCCCTACCCCCCCTGCCAGTTCTCGGATCATTTTGCCACCTGGCTTCCATACTTCCTAGCCTGTAACCTCCTCACTTTTGTCATGGGGTACTTTAAAAAATTGTTTAAAAGAACTCAAGTCCTCAGTGGTTGATACCATTTAATGGCTAACTGAAAAGATAGTAATAATTGCAAGCTTTCGAGACTACTCAGGTCTCTTCATCAGACATGGTATAACACAAAATCTGAAGAGTCACATATTTATACACAACAGGACATAGAATAGTGCAGTTTAAAAAAAAAAAAAAAAAAAACAAGTTATGGAGGACTTTAACATCCCTACTGATGATCCCCAATCAACAGCTGTCATTTATCTTTTATCTCTAACTTCCTCACTTGGCCTTTCACAACTATCTAACTCTCCTAAACATGAAGGCAGGAATGCGCTGGACCTGGTCTTCTTCCACCTCTGCTCAGTGCATGTTTTTAGTAACTCCTTCCTCCCACTCTCTGACCACAACCTTCATTCATTCTTGGTGAAGAACTGTCAACCCACTCAGGATACCCCCACTTGCCACACTTATAGGAATATACATGCCATTAACACCCAGAAACCTCTGAAGATGTTGGAATCATCATTGGCCCCAATATCCACTCTCTCATATCCTGACTCTGCTCTAAAATATTATAATGAAACACTGCAAGATGCCCTTGATGAAGCTGCACCTGCTACACACAGACACACAGAGTAAGGCTATGTGCGCACGTGTGCGTATTACATGCAGTTACGCTGCGATCTGCAGCGCAGCATACCTGCATGCGTCCTGCGTCCCCTGCACAGTCTATGGAGATTGTGCAGGAGCCGTGTGCACGTGGCATATTAGAACGCAGCGATTCGGCTGCTGCCCGAATCGCTGCGTTCTAAGAAGTGACATGTCACTTCTTCCATGCGGTTTGCATGCTGTCTATAGGGAGAGGCAGCATGCAGAGCGCACGTTCTCTGCCGGCACCATGCGCTTCAGAACGGAGCTTTTCAGCTGCGCTCTGAAGCGCACCTTTTAGGTGCGGTGCAGAGCGCACACATGCGCACATAGCCTAACTCGGCACAGATGGCAGCAGCCCTGGCACACTTTGCAAACATGTTTTCTCCAGCTGAACATCTGTGGAGTAAATCCAATCTAGCCAAAATTTTCATCCATTATAAATTTATGCTCAAAACATACAATGCAGCCCTTCACCTTCCAAACAAGCTTACTTCAACATCCTCATCACCTCACTAGTCAACAATCCTAAACGACTATTTGATACTTTCCACTCCCTCCTCAGACCAAGAGATCTGACCTCAACCAACAAACTCAGCACAGATGACCTGGCCAATTATTTTAAAGAAAAAGGTTGACCATATACGCCCGGAAATTTTGTCACAGCCTCATAACACCACACATTGTCTGCCCTCCTACACTTCATCTAGCTCACTTTCACTCTTTGATACGGTCACAGAAGAGGTTACCAGGATCCTTGCATCTTCTAGCCCTTCTGCCTGCCCCAGTGACCCTATTCCCTCACATCTCAAATCTGTCATCACTCACCTAACTAAAATATTCAATCTCTATTTCCTCTGGTGTCTTTCCCTCCTCCTTCAAACATGCCAGCATACAACCATTACATAAGAAACGATCCCTGGACCAAAACTGTGCTGCTAACTACAGACAAATATATCTATAAACCCTTAAAACATCATTTTATTATAAAATTTAAAAACATCCAAAATACACACTATAGATAAGATAACTGTGGAAAGATAAGGCGCAAATAGGGTCTTACCCGGTATACACGTGGAAGTGAATACTGGCAGGTCAACTCACCTGGTTCGGTTGTGCCAGTCACAACCCCTTTCAAAGCATGTAAATCACGATGTGATGGTGTGGGAGGCAGCGGTCCCGCGGTGATGAGAAAATTCAAAAAGTGTAAGAAAGCAGGTTGATATACCGCGCCACACCACAGAAGCCAAAGGTTGTTAAAAGTAAATCCCTTGTTCTTTATTTTCACAGGTCTACGCGTTTCAGGGACATATCCGTCCCCTTCCTCAGGACAATGTACAGAAAATACTAGATAGTATTTTCTGTACATTGTCCTGAGGAAGGGGACGGATATGTCCCTGAAACGCGTAGACCTGTGAAAATAAAGAACAAGGGATTTACTTTTAACAACCTTTGGCTTCTGTGGTGTGGCGCGGTATATCAACCTGCTTTCTTACACTTTTTGAAAATACACACTATAGAACCTAAAGTGCACAGGTGGAGAAGGGAGGAGGGTAAAGGATAAAGTAACCCCTAAATATAAACCTCCCTCCTGTCCACTACCTCACGCGGGGGTTGGCACCCTAAAAGCACGATATGGCGCCCCCACTCACCGCCGGCTATCCTTAGCCTGCCCTAGTTAACCCTAGCGGCAGGTATGAAAGGTGCTCAAAAACTCATAAAGTGCATAAGTGCGGATAGCTAATGAGGTATAAAAAGAGGATCATGTAAATTAATTGGCCTTAGAGGTTAGGCGAGGATGCGCCAGAAAACGTGGAGGGGACCTTAATAACTGTCTCCTAACCACTCCCTACCTCAAGCGGGGGTCGGCACCCTGAATACACGATAACATATGGCGCCCCCACACCACGAAGGCTGCCCCTAAAGAGTCCCTATTGCACCCTAACAGACAATATGCATACAAATATAAAGTGCCTGTGCTGTGGGCCTAAAGTGCATAGTGATAAATAACGATAAGGAGGCACTTATACTAGGATGCAATAATAAATTACAGCAGCATTTTAAACCAGTGGTTAGTGGTTAGGAGACAGTTATTAAGGTCCCCTCCACGTTTTCTGGCGCATCCTCGCCTAACCTCTAAGGCCAATTAATTTACATGATCCTCTTTTTATACCTCATTAGCTATCCGCACTTATGCACTTTATGAGTTTTTGAGCACCTTTCATACCTGCCGCTAGGGTTAACTAGGGCAGGCTAAGGATAGCCGGCGGTGAGTGGGGGCGCCATATCGTGCTTTTAGGGTGCCAACCCCCGCGTGAGGTAGTGGACAGGAGGGAGGTTTATATTTAGGGGTTACTTTATCCTTTACCCTCCTCCCTTCTCCACCTGTGCACTTTAGGTTCTATAGTGTGTATTTTGGATGTTTTTAAATTTTATAATAAAATGATGTTTTAAGGGTTTATAGATATATTTGTCACTTCAAATTTCCCTTCACTTTATATACTGCTAACTACAGACCAGTCTCTAATCTCCCCTTCATCTCCGAACTTCTGGAATGCTTGGTCCACTCCAATCTAATCCGCTATCTGTCAGATAATTTTCTCCTCGACCCTCTACAATCCGGTTTCTGCTCCTTACACTCTACTGAAACTGCTTTTACTAAAGTCTCTAATGATCTACTAACAGCTAAATCTAATGGTCACTATTCCCTGCTCATTCTCCTGGAACTCTCTGCTGCATTGAAAACTGTGGATCACCAGCTCCTCCTCACTATGCTCCACTCTATCGGGCTCAAGAACACTGTTCTCCTTCTTTTGGTTCTCCTCTTACCTCTCTGACCGCTCCTTCAGTGTATCTTTTGCCAGCTCCTCTTCCTCTCTTCTTCCCCTTATGGCCGGGGTACCTCAGGGTTCAGTCCTAGGCCCCCTTCTCTTCTCTCTATACACTGCCCCTATTGGACAAACCATCAGCAGGTTTGGTTTCCAGTAGTATCTCTATGCTGATGACACCTAACTGTATACATCGTCTCCTAACATCACCTCTGCATTATTACAAAATACTAGTGATTGGCTGTCTGCTGTCTCCAACATCATGTCCTCCCTCTATCTACAACTGAATCTATCAAAAACTAAACTTCTCATGTTTTCTCCCTCAACCCAATATTAACATTTCTATGTGTGGTTCTACCATTATGCCCCAGCAGCACGCCTGCTGTCTTGGGGTTATATTTGACTCCGATCTCTTCTTCACTCCTCACATCCGTTCAATCACTCACTCATGTCACCTCCACCTCAAAAACCTCTCTAGAATGTGACCTTTTCTTACTGATGACTGAAAAACTCTGTCACTTTTATTCATTCTCGCCGGGATTACTGTAATTCTCTACTAATTGGTCTTCCTATTATTAAACTCTCCCCTCTCCAATCCATCCTGAATGTCGCAGCCAGGATCATTTTCCTCTCCAACTGCTTCACCGATGCCTCTGCTCTGTGCCAGTCACTGCACTGGTTGCCTATCTGCAACAGAGTCCAATATAAAATTATCACTCTCACCCACAAAGCTCTCCACAGTTCCACACCGCCCTACATCACCTCCCTCATCTCTGTCTATCACCCTACCTAAGCCCTCCATTCTGCTAATGACCTAAGACTGATAACCTCAATAATTCGAACCTCTCACTCCCGTCTTCATGATTTCTCACGAGCTGCTCTAATTCTCTGGAACACACTACCAAGAACAATTTGATCAATTCCCAACATCCACACCTTTAAGCGGGTCCTAAAAACGCATTTCTTTAGACTAGCCTATCACCTTACCACACTCATCTAACTATTCCCATTCTGCCCTTCACAAAATTTACTTCCAATTGTTGTCACCTGTATCTTATGATTGCATTCCTCTTCATGTACTTTTTTACCCTTTGTATCTGTATTTGTATAAATTCTGGCTGGCGACTGGTCCAAGCAGCTGGATTTGAATCCCCTATTATTTTGATGGCTCGATCATATTTGACAGACTTTTTTCCCCCCAATTTACCTTTTGTGCCTCCCTTATTTACTCATAGACAGTAAGCTTACGAGCAGGACCCTCACTCCTCTTGGAATTGTGTTAAGGCCCCGTCACACGCAACGACTTATCTAACAATATATCGCCGGGGTCACGGATTCCGTGACGCACATCGGGCATCGTTAGCAACGTCGTTGCGTGTGACACCAACGAACGGCTGTTAACGATCAAAAATACTAACCTTATCGTTGATCATTGACACGTTGTTCATTTTCAGAATATTGTTGATTGTTGAGGACGCAGGTTGTTCGTCATTCCCGAGGCGGCACACACCGCTATGTGTGACACTTCGGGAACGACGAACTACAGCTTACCAGCGGCCGCCGGCAATGAGGAAGGAAGGAGGTGGGCGGCATGTTACGGCCGCTCATCTCCGCCCCTCCGCTTCTATTGGGTGGCCGCTTAGTGACGCCGCATGAGCCGTCCCCTTAGAAAGGAGGCGGTTCGCCTGCAACAGCGACGTCGCTAGGCAGGTAAGTACGTGTGACGGCTCCTAATGATTTTGTGCGCCACGGGCAGCGATTTGCCCGTGACGCAGAAACGACACAGGCTGGTACGCTCGCTAGCGATATTGTTATCGATATTGCTGCATGTGACAGGGCCTTTACTCTGTAATGTCTTATATTGTCTACACATGTCCCCTCTGAATTGTAAATCGTTGCGGAATATGTTGGCGCTATATAAATAACAATTATTATTATCATTATTATTATTAATATTGTTATATCATACAGATCTTTAAAAAGACAGATAGGCAGGGATTAGAAATATACAGCCAGAACTGCTCGTGGTTCTGGGTGCATGTTGCACCTGACAGGTTCCCTTTAAGCCTCAGGTATAGTGGCAGAGTGTTAACTAGAAGAAGTCAGGGGATATAAAGTTGAGTACTTCCTTAGTTCAGGAGCAGTATAGGGAAGTGAAGAAGAAATGAGATGTAGCAGAGTGGAGAATGTGGTGTGGAGAAACAGGCAGAAGTAGAGTGCAGGAGGAAGTAAAGGTGACCGAAGATGGATTGCAGCTTTAAATCGTAAGACGCCCAGTCTGAAACCTGTTGCAAGCAAAGTCAAACAGTGTTTGAATTGAGTTACAAGTATATTATGTGAGAATCGTCTTTGAAAACCCTGAGCGCGGAACCACACGGTGTGAACTAGACGATGAGAAGCTAGCTGGTGACCAAGAAGTAGTGCTGCTACAAGGTAACACTTCCACACCCACTCAAACCCCCGTGTTTATTGCGTGTCAGGGCAAGCAAAGCAGTGAAACCCTTGCCCATGACTAACACCCCGGCCACGTTACAATCTCATAAGAATGAGTGTGAATGAAAGAACACTGATACATTTACACATGGCTCTTCAGAGCCCCATTTCTTAGAATTGGTGGGAGTCTCAGTGGTTGGACCTCCAATGATCCTTTGGACAGCGGATACATTTTAAACTTGAGACTACCCCTCTAAAAATATGTAGGCTACACAGATAAATAAATCATGTAAAATTATTGAAAAACACATGTAGTCAAAGTTGAGGTTATTTGAGGCCTATTATATATGTAAAACATAATATAATAATAGATTTTATTTTATCAAATGATTTATATTAAAAAGTTAGATTTTATATGTAAAAATAAGATGTATGGAAAATGATCACAAATAATAGACAAGAAGATCCTATATAGCTAAACATATCAACAGAGGCTCAGAGACAGAGGAGATGGCGGTCCAGTGTATAACCACACATTACATTAATATGGCAAATTTTGCATAAACCAACCATATTTATGGTGTAAATGTGAAGAGGGTCAATTGAGGTCCAACGGTAGCCAGCTATCTCCCAAGCATCATTAAGACCCAAAGGGATAGAAGTTTAAAGTTTTTAGATGCAGTACATCTCATGTTTCTTAAGTACATCGAACTCATGCATTGTTTCAGGATCTTTTTTTCTTCAGTTTGGTGGCTAAAATAAATCTTGAAAGTTACAGTTATGGTGAATACATGTGTGGAAACACTTTACAAGAGAAAACCATTAACTACATCATTTTGATGTTTGTTTAGACGGTAACATAATGTTTGAGTGACTTTGATTTAGATCTACATTTCAGACTATAAATAACAAAGTCAAACTCACAGTTCTTGAAAAAAGAGTTGTTAAATGGGTTATCTGGGAATATTTTATTTTTTTTACTTTGGGTCTAAGAACTAACCGGCAGAGAATAATTTTGGCACACTAATTTTTGCAAAAAAAGAAATAACGTCCACTTTCAATGTGAATACAATTCATACATGAAAAATATACCAACATTTCAGCTGAATATACATGTACTGTACATGTCCCATGAAGAGTGGCAATGCTGGGTCGTAGCTTATTTGTCACTCAGGAAATGTACTGAGTTACTGGAGTAGTGGATTGAATCCCTTAACGTGTTGAAATAACGTGGTGATAGAATATGTGAGTCCTGATGTGGATGGGTGTCAGGGAAGCAGAAGCTAGTCATTTCACCACGACCTTGTATTGCCACTCTCCATGTGATATGTACTTATAAACTAAAACCTTTTCCTTATAGTTTAATAGGCTGTACACCTGATCTGTTCCCAGCCAATCCCTGAGGAATATCAAATAATAACAAAACCTCAAAAAAGTGTTTTTTTCTTTTTTGATAGGGGTAAATAGACAATTTAAACCACAACAAATAACCCCTTCATTATTTTATATAAAAGTATAAATTTTATTCAGACTAAATCAACAAAGTGAAGGTTAAAAACCAATCTGTTGGTACATAGCTTATGGTCAGAAGAGAGTCCTTGGGCACCTTCCCTATTCTCCCCCTTCCTAATAGTAGGGGTCGGCACCCTAATAAATATCGTTTTGGTGCCCCCACTCCACGTTGACTGATCCTAATTGACCCTTTACTGTTCACTAGTACGTGCTGCTATTCTCAGTGGGGGGCCTTACCAAAATTACAGTGGTTCTCATTCATGCCTCTCACCATACAGTTATGATGGTATCAGTAAAGCCAATATTCCATTGTATTCCATCCAGGGTACAAAATTACTCAAATTCTTTAGGGTGCAGTCATATTACTATGTCACAATTTCATCAATAATTCATCAATATGCCAGCATAATAGCTCATCCTTTGCCGCCTTAGGCGGTTCTCTGCCCAACGCGTTTCCCCTCCAGGACTTTCAATCAGATGGAGGTTCCTCAGGGGCTGTCCAAACACTTGGAATCATATATGTGGTGGAATTATATCCAGACAAAACTGGGACTTAATACCATCCTTCAATGGGGAATCCTCAGTTGTTATGTGTAAGAGGCTTTATGGGAGCTGGTAGGCATCTGCCTGTAAGGCCAAGATAGAATAGTGCCACGTTCATCCCCTGCCACATAGGCAGATGTCCAACCAAACTACACAGTAACATCAACAATGACCAGGAACTCCACATTGGAGGAGCATTGATACTTAGTAGTTAGATTTAATAAGTAGGCACTATTCTATCTTGGCCTTGCAGGCAGATGCCTACCAGCTCCCATAAAGCCTCTTGCACATAACAACTGAGCATTCCTCATTGAAGGATGGTATTAAGTCCCAGTTTTGTCTGGATATAATTCCACCACATATATGATTCCAAGTGTTTGGACAGCCCCTGAGGAACCTCCATCTGATTGAAAGTCCTGGAGGGGAAACGCGTCGGGCAGAGAACCGCCAAAGGCGGCAAAGGATGAGCTATTATGCTGGCATATTGATGAATTATTGATGAAATTGTGACATAGTAATATGACTGCACCCTAAAGAATTTGAGTAATTTTGTTCCCTGGATGGAATACAATGGAATATTGGCTTTACTGATACCATCATAACTGTATGGTGAGAGGCATGAATGAGAACCACTGTAATTTTGGTAAGGCCCCCCCACTGAGAATGCACGTACTAGTGCAGCACGTACTAGTGAACAGTAAAGGGTCAATTAGGATCAGTCAACGTGGAGTGGGGGCACCAAAACGATATTTATTAGGGTGCCGACCCCTACTATTAGGAAGGGGGAGAATATGGAAGGTGCCCAAGGACTCTCCTTTGACCATAAGCTATGTACCAACAGATTGGTTTTTAACCTTCACTTTGTTGATTTAGTCTGAATAAAATTTATACTTTTATATAAAATAATGAAGGGGTTGTTTGTTGTGGTTTAAATTGAATATCAAATAATGCCTGATGTTTTAGACTATCACTGACAAGTGCCAGGTATCTAAGGCACGCTCCCCTTTGGGGGGTGCCTGTACATCTTTGTTTCCTGTAACCTGTGTGCCTTGATGCTACGAGCTCATTGTCTGGTCTCTGGATCCTGTTCCAAATTCGATACTCGCCCATATGCCTAAACCATTCTTGAACCTGTACCCATACTTGAACCTGACTGAGTACTTAAACCTGTTCCAGTGTCCTGGTCCCTGCCTGTGTTCTAGTATCCATTCCTGGTTCCTGGTACCAGCTCGAGTTCCTGATTCCATTCACGTGTCCCGCTCCCTGCCTGAGTTGTATCCGTTCCTGTTTCTGGGTACCTGCCTGAGTTCTTGTATCCTTTGCAGAATCTCAGTACCTGTCTGTGAACCTTAGCCTGAACATGAACTTTTCCTGTCTGTATCAGCCTTCCTGTCTGTATGTGAACCTGAACTCATACCTGAATCTGTCCCGTATGTACCGGTACTAATATCAACAATGCAGGTTATCCTGAATCTGTCACAGCAGCGATTCTGACTCCATCTTGTCTGTATCAATAGATGTTTTGTCTTTGCCAGTGTCAATGTTCTTCGTCGTGAAAAAAAAAAATTGGATACCTATTAGCTAGTTTCACACATTTGTAAATCATGATCCTTGTATGAACTGAGAGATACAGATTGTCTGTGGATCTCCTGATCTCAACTCATAGTTTCAAAAGTATATCGAAGGCAGTCGAGTTTGGGTCAGATAACTAGTGTCCATTCCGTACATGGTGGTCTGTATTTGGCTTGTCATTTTTGTATGTATAAAGCCATCTATACTGTATATTGTACCAGCCAGACTGAAGAATGGCATGGTTATTGCTTTTAGTTTTTCTTTTTCTGCAAATGTTATCAGAAAATCCAGATCACTAACTAGCCTCAATCAAATAGAGGAACAGCCACATTGCTTATATATTTAGCAGCCTATTTAGAAAGAAATTTTGACAGATAATCTTTAAATATTATTTCCTTCTAAATGTCACAGAGTAAAATCATAATGACTTTTAAACAAAGATAATTAGTTAGAAAGAGGTGTTTTATTTATCTTTTCATTAATAGTTTTTGACATACAGTGTAACATCTAGTATAAAGGCTTATTTCAAATGAATAAATTTAAATTTAAAATTGCTACAGCAGCTGAATTATTAACCCTCAGTGTAAATTGATATATGTGTACGTGTGTGGCTGGGGCTCCGTAGCTGAGCTGCCTCCAAGCATGTACATAGCTAGCATCTGTCTTACAGTAAAGAATGGAGCTGAGCTATAATTGCTGCTGTTAACCATTTAAATGTTGCTGTCAACCTCTGACAGTAATGTTAAAATAGAGTTCAATGGGCACTGATGGGTAATGGCAGTCAGGGACCCGCAGCTACAATCTTAGTACTTATGTGAAGTTCAGCAACAAACAATTTGCACTGTATAGTGCAAAATCTGATATTGGAATTTATACAGTGCTTTAAAAAAGTATTCATACTTCATGAACTTTTACACATTTTTTTCATGTTACAGACACAAGCTTAAATAATAATAATAATTTTATTCATTTATATAGCGCTATTAATTCCACAGCGCTTTACATACGTTGGCAACACTGTCCCCATTGGGGCTCACAATCTAGAGTCCCTATCTGTATGTCTTTGGAGTGTGGGAGGAAACCGGAGAACCCGGAGGAAACCCACGCAAACACGGGGAGAAGATACAAACTCCTTGCAGAAGGCTGCAGTGCTAACCACTGAGCCGCCCATGCATTTTATTGGGATTTACGTGATAATAGCAAGTATTTGTGAAGTGTAAAGGAAATGATACTTGCTTTTCTAAATATTTTAAAAATATAAATTTCAAAATTGTGACACATTTGTATTCAGCCCCCTGCTATGTGATGCCTCTAAATAAAAGCCTGAGTGACCAATTGGCTCCAGAAGTCAGCTAATAAATCCACCACTGTGTAAATTATTCTCTGTGTAACTACAGCTGTTCTGTGAAGGCTTCAGAGGTTTATTTGAGAACATTAGGTCTCAAACAGCATAATGAAAATGGAACCCATCAGACAGGTCAGAGATAAAGTTGTGGAGACGTTTAAAGCAAGCTTAAGTTATAAAAAAAATAGCAAAAGTTCTAAAGATCTCACAGAACACTGCTCAATCCATCATGCAAAGACATGGCCGTTTACCTAAACTGACATCCTAAGCAAGGAGATTACTAATTAGAGAAGCAGCCAATTGGCCCATGGTCACTCTTAATGACCTAAACAGATTCACAGCTTAGGTGGTAGAGTCTGTCCACAAGACAACTATAGGTACCGTCACACTAAGCGACGCTCCAGCGATCCCACCAGCAACCTGACCTGGCAAGGATCGCTGGAGCGTTGCTACACAGGTTGCTGGTCAGCAGTCACACAGGCAGATCTCACCAGCAACCAGTGACCAGCCCCCAGCCAGCAGCGACGCGTGGAAGCATGCTGCACTTAGTAACTAAGGTAAATATCGGGTAACCAACCCGATATTTACCTTGGTTACCAGCGCACACCGCTTAGTGCTGGCTCCCTGCACACCTAGCCAGAGTACACATCGGGTTAATTACCTGATGTGTACTCTGCTACGTGTGCAGGCATCAGGGAGCCGGCTTCTGCGGATGCTGGTAACCACGGTAAACATCGGGTAACCAAGAAGCCCTTCCCTTGGTTACCCGATATTTACCTTCGTTACCAGCGTCCGCCGCTCTCACGCTGCCAGTGCCAGCTCCCTGTTCCCTGCCCTCCTAGCCACAGTATACGTCGGGTTAATTACCCGATGTGTACTCCGGCTACGTGTGCAGAGAGCAGGGAGCTGGCACTGACAGCGTGAGAGCGGCGAACGCTGGTAACGAAGGTAAATATCGGGTAACCAAGGTGAGGGCTTCTTGGTTACCCAATGTTTACCATGGTTACCAGCGTCCGCAGAAGCCGGCTCCCTGCTCACTGCACATTTATTTGTTGCTCTGTCGCTGTCACACACAGCGATGTGTGCTTCACAGTGGGAGAGCAACAACTAAAAAATGGTCCAGGACATTCAGCAACAACCAGCGACCTCACAGCAGGGGCCAGGTTGTTGCTGGATGTCACACACAGCGACATCACTAGCAACATCGTTGCTACGTCACAAAAGTCGTTCCTCAGCAGTGATGTTGCTAGTGATGTTGCTTAGTGAGACGTGGCCTTAAGAGTCATATACTCCATAAATCTGATCTTTATGAAAAAGTGGCAAGAAGAAAGTCATTTTTGAAAGAAAACCATAATCAGTCTTTATGCAAAGCTTGCAAAAAGCTATGTAGGGGACACAGCTAACGTGGAAAAAAGTGGTTTGGTCAAACGTGACCAAAGTAGAACTTTTAGGGCTAAATGCAAAATGTTATATGTGGCGGAACACTGACACTGCACATCACCCTGAAAACACCATCCCCAATGTCAAACATGGTAGTAGCAGCATCATGCTGTAGTGATGCTTTTCTTCAGCAGGGACAGGGAACATGGTCAAAGTTGATGGGGAAGATGGATGGACCAAGTAGCAGGGCAATCCTGGAGGAAAATCTGTTAGAGGCTGCAAAAGACTTGAGACTGGGGCATAGGTTCACCTTCCAGCAAGAGCTACAATGTAAAAGTTTAGATCAAAGCATATTCATGTGTTTAAAAAGTCCAGTCAAAGTTCAGATCTAAATCCCATTGAGAATCTGTAGCAAAACTTGAAAATTGCTGTTCACAGAAGCCTCCATCAAATCTCACAGCTATTTTGCAAAGAAGAATAGGCAAAAATTTCAGCCTCTAGGTGTGAAAAGCTGTTAGAGACATACCCCAGAAGACTTGCAGCCGTAGGTGCTGCAAAGTATATAGTGAAGGAGGAAGGCTTAATAGAAATGCCCGTTACAGTTTTCAGATTTATATTTTTAAGAGGTTATCCATCACTTAAACATTGATAACCCATCCAACACCTCGCACCCCTGCCGATCATCTGTTCTCGGGACCACCAGTAGCTGCAGGTAGACAGAACTCCAGAGCTGCTCCATATTCTGATAGTGGCTGCAGCAAGGTACTGCACATCCACTTCCTATTGATTTGAATAGGAAGTGGATGTGTAGTATGAAGGGGGTGTTACACACAGCGATATCGCTAGCGATTTCGCTGGTGAAAGCACCCGCCCCCGTCATTTGTGCGTCACAGGCAAATCGCTGCCCATGGCGCACAAAATCGTTGGGAGCCGTCACACTGACTTACGTGCCTAGCGACGTCGCTGTTGCCAGCGAACCACCTCCTTTCTAAAGGGGCGGTTTGTGCGGCGTCACAGCGGTGTCACTAAGCAGCCGCCCAATAGAAGTGGAGGGGCGAAGATGAGCGGAACGTAACATCCCGCCCACCTCCTGTCTTCCGCATTGCCGGCGGCCGCAGGTAAGCTGCAGTTCGTCGTTCCCAAGGTGTCACACGTAGCGATGTGTGCTGCCTCGGGAATGACGAACAACCTCTGTCCTCTACAATCAACGATTTTTAAAAAGGAACGACGTGTCAACGATGGACGATAAGGTCAGTATTTTCCATCGTTAATGGTCATTCCTTGCTGTCACACGCAACAACGTCGCTAACGATGCCGGATGTGCGTCACGGAATCTGTGACCCCGGCGATATATCATTATATCCATCGCTGCGTGTAACAGGGCCTTTAGGCCGCAGCTACTATCAGAAGATGGAGCAGCTCCAGAACTGAGCATTTCCAGCCACAGGATACCGCCACTAAAACTGGGAAAAAATGATCAAGAGGTCATCAATGAGACCTAAAGAGAGGTCATCAATAATTAAGTAGTGTATAACCTCTTTAAATATATTTAGAAAACCACGTATCATTTGTTTTACAATTCACAAATACTTGCTACATTGTGTTTATATATCACTTTAAAATTTCAATAAAATACATTTAAGTTTGTGAATGTAACGCGAACAAAATATGGAAAAGTTTGTGAGGTATGAATACTTCAAGGCACTGTAGTATAAGCAATCAGATATTTGCAGGTTCAAATTCACTAAGTGGTCTAAAAAATACATGTAAAAAAAGTATTAAAGAAGTTTAAAAAAAATATAGAAATTGAAATCACTTTTTACTCCCTTTATTAAAAGTAAAGGAATAAAAAATGAAAACATTACTGCAATTGTAAAAGTGTAAAGAATGAAAAACTGGAAAAGGCAGGAGCATGACGCAATAAACTAGACTATTTGTTATAACACATAAAACAAATGTGTATAATGACAAGATGGTTCAAAAGAGAACTGCAACTCGATCTGGGATAAAAAAAAAACAAATAATGGCTAAATTGCCAAAACCGAGCAACGTGGCAGAGGTGGTTTATTCATCTATTTGTATTCAATATATATTATGATCTGCTTATATATAGTGTGTCTACCCATATCCTGTCCACCGCCATTAACTTGAGAACGGTGGCAGCTATAGGCATAGAAGTGGTGTCTAGGTATAGTAAAGTAGCCATGCGCTAGTTTATTTATGTAAACAATGCACTCATAATACGTAACTTTATATGAATATTGTATTATTTTCCATGTTTCCATGTTTGAAAAAAAGTTATTACTATTGGGCACGATTGCCTTTTCCAAATTGATCACTGTGCGTATGTGGTGCTCTCACAGTCTCCTTGTCTGCTTCTTCCCCTCTATCTGCGCATGCACCATAACCTTGGTGATACGTGCCTGCTTCCGCGCATGCGCAAATTTCCTTGACTATCAGGGCGGAGGCTTTGGGGGAAGGTGCTTGCATGCGCATGTGCCGATACCAGTTTGCAGGGCACAAAATTCCCCTAGACCACTGGGTGTAACACTTTATTCTTTCCACCCAATGAAGCAAACCTAAATATTGTGAAAAGTACGTTGGGGTTCATTCCACTCTTGTGCTGTTACCGCTGGAACCTTGAACTTCCTATACTATGGGTGTTATGATCCGGAACCATGGAAGACCACCATAAATCATTCGTAAAAGGTGACAAGAGCATTGGCAACTAATCTGGCCGCCATTCCCTTACTAACCATCAACACTAGAAGTAACCAAGGGGTGAACTAACATCCTGTGCACTGCGAACCCAGCCGGAGAACTAGCTATACTAAAGGAAGGAAAGATGAATAACTCTCTGCCTCAGAAAATAGATAAAGAATAGCAAGCCCCCCACATTCAAAGACTGCAGTGATATAGGAAAACACAATACACAGATAGATGATAGCATTAGCAAAAGGTGAGGCCCTACTGACTAAATAGGACAGGATAGGAAAGGGACTGATGGTGGCCAGAGAAAAACCCTGCAAAAATCCAAAAACCTGATAGTACAAAAAGCCCTCAGATCGCTAGATCTGAACTCCGTCCTATACCAGGCGCTCTTGTCTAGAGATGAGCTACCCCCCTGGAGTTCAAGTTCGGTTCGGTTCGTCGAACGGGGCACCATTTGACGAGCCGTTCGACGAACCTCTCGAACCTCATTGAAAACAATGGAAGGCAATGACAAACACATAAAAACACATTATAAATGTACACATACAGTTAATAAACATTGCCATAACAGTTACCGGTGCCCGTGATGCATCCTGCACTCTGTCTCCCGACGCTTTTCCATCGGTAATCGCTGTGTCCTCCCGGTAACCAGCAGTGATGCAGGCCCTATCGTGACGTCAAAATAGCCATGTGACCAGTCACATGTCTATTATCTCATTGGCTACAGACTGGTCACATGGCTAGACGTCATGTCCTGTCCTAGGTCTTGTCAGTGCATCTCTCCAGTACGCGGTGCATGTTTGTGTATAGCCGTGTACCGGCAACATGCTCTGGCACACGGTCGACTTCCCATTCTGCTTCCCCGTTCCATTATTGACCGGCTGACACAGCCGGTAAATAACGGAGATCACCGTTGCCATAGCAATGCGCCTGTTAGCGGTGATGTCACTGCTAACAGCCGCAGCGGCACCGGGAATCACGTGATCGGAGCACCGTTGCTATGGCAACCCGTCTGTCAGCGGTGACGGTACCGCTAACAGCCAGCAGCACTGATCACTCACGGAGTGAAAAGCCTGCACGGGGAGCAGCGTCTTTCTCCCATGCAGTGCTACTGATGGAGCAGAGCTACATGTGTTGAAGGAGAAAGAAGACAGAAGATCATGGATCGTGGAGGGATAAGAGGGAGTAATAAACATGGAGTCTCTAAGTGTGTCTATTTATTTCTATTAAAGTATTTTTTCTTTGTGTGGTGTCTTTTTTTTTAACCCTTTATTGGAGATTCTTAATGGTCGGGTCAAACTTGCCTGACCTTAAGAATCTCTGACTTAATACTAGCTATTAAAACAAAGCTAGTATTAACTCATTATTACCCAGTGAGCCACCGGCATCAGGGCAGCTGGAAGAGTTAGATACAGCGCCAGATAATGGCGCTTCTATGAGAGCGCCATTTTCTGGGGCGGCTGCGGACTGCAATTCGCAGCAGAGGGGCCCAGAAACCTCGGGCTAACCTGTGCTGCGGCTTCCAATCCTCAGCTGCCTAGTTGTACCCGGCTGGACACAAAAATGGGGCGAAGCCCACGTGGTTTTTTTTTTTAATCATTTCATGAAATTCATGAAATAATTAAAAAAAGAGCTTCCCTATATTTTTAGTTCCCAGCCGGGTACAAATAGGCAGCTGGGGGTTGGGGGCAGCCGTACCTGCCTGCTGTACCTGGCTAGCATACAAAAATATGGCGAAGCACACGTCATTTTTTTTGTAGCTTTTTGGCATAAAAAATGCTTCCCTGGATTTTCCATTGCCAGTGAAGGTAACACCAAGCAGTGGAGGTTGGCAGCCAGTAGCTGTTTGGATTACCCTTAGCTAGCAATACAAAAAATGCAGCGGGAGCCCATATATATTTTTATTAATTATTTATTTAAATAACTAAAAAAAAAAAAAAGGGCTTCCCTGTATTTTGATTGCTGGACATCACAGTGCTATAAAACTAAATCTTTAAAAAAAAGACATAGCGCTCCGCGGTATTTTTGATTCTCAGCGCAGATAAAGCAGACAGCTACGGGTTGCCACCCCCATCTGCCTGGCGTTACCTTGGCTGGCAATCAAAATACAGGGAACCCCATAAATTTTTTTTATTTAAAAAAAGTTAAAAAAAAGAATGACGTTGTGTCCCCCCATTTTGATAGCCAGCAAGGGTAAACCAGACGGCTGTAGCCTGAAACCCACAGCTGGCAGCTTTACCGTGGTTGGGGATCCAATGTGGAGGTCACCCCAGGCTCTTTTTTTTATAATTATTTTATAAATATTAATAATTACAAAAAAAATGTAGGGTCCCCCCCAAATTGGAACACCAGCCAAGGTAAAGCGGACAGCTGTGGTCTGGTATTCTCAGGGTGGGAAGGTCCATAGTTATTGGCCCTTCACAGCCTAAAAATAGCAGGCCGCAGGCGATCCCAGAAGTGGCGCATCCACTTGATCCACTCCAATTCTGGCGCTTCACCCCAGCTCTTCCCGTGCCCTGGTGCAGTGGCAAACAGAGTAATAAATGGGGTTTATACTAGCTGTAAGGTCACCTGACATCAAGCCCAGCAGTTTGTGATGTCATGGCGTCTATCACATACCCGACATCACAAACTGTCAGTACTAACAAAACAAATAGACAAAAAAAATGTATTTGAAAAAACACTCCCCAAAACATTCCCTCTTTCACCAATTTATTGTAAGGAAAAAAAATAAGGGGGTCCCACGATGACTGGACCATCTAGAATATGGGGGGACACGCTCAGGGAACGTATCCCCCATTTTCTAGGAGTGCAGACCCTCCATGTGAGGAGTGTGGGTGCAATGAATCTGCACCCACTCTCCCCGGGTCCACAGCAGCAGAGTCCATGTCGTAAGTGTTGCTACCAAAGCTGCAATGCCCTGCTCATGAGGTAAGGGCATGCCTAATCAGTAGAACTATTCTACATTTCCAAACATTGGTATTGGCTGATATTATTGCTATTCCACCTACTATATATTGGGGATAGGATCTTGGAGATGGAATACCCCTTTAAGTCCAGTTATCCAGCTGAATGAATACTAAAAAAGAGAGCTCGCTATTTAGACATGTTTTCTTGTGGCGTATAACGGACTCTCATGTTTGGTAGTCATTCAGCAGGGCAACTATAAAATCAAATACCTCCATTTGGAAATGTAGTATAGCTCTCCTGATCAACTATGTTCCTTATCTCATGAGCAGGGCATTGCAGTAGCTTACAGATGCATGGTTACTGCCACTCACTGTGACTGAAGACAGGAATCTGAGCTGACAGCCGCTCTGTGCATGCGGCAGCGTCTATTGTGAAGGAGGAGGCCGCGGGGGATCAACGCTGCACAGATACCGTGGGACACCGGGGAACACCAGTGGGGTTATAGGGGGTGACCTGGCAGGGCCTGGGGAGGAGTTTTCTGTCGCATGTGTCATGGCACATGCAACAGAAATCAGAGGAGTAGGGTGAATGCGGCCGGCGCTGCTGTGCGCACGGCCATCTTGGATTTTTGGGAGGGTGTCGGGGGGGCACTTTGGCGACACCGGGGGACCGAAGGGGACCGGGGAGGAGATTTATCTCCCATCTGACATGTTTGTTCATGCCAGATGGGAGATAAATATTTTTTTACCGGCGCTGTCATTTACTGTAACGTGATGATCGGTATACGGTGTATACCGGTTTTCACGTGAGCGGGGACCGGGAAAAACGGCTTGAATCATGATCTCCAGGGTCTCAGCTACCCCTGAAACCCTGGAGATTTTCTGATGCTGGGGGGCGCTATTCACTTATTTCTGCCTGCTGTTTATAAACGGCAGATCAGAATAAGGCTAAATTAACACGACCGATCCGTTTTTGCGGTCCGCAAAAAACGGTCCGTTTTTTTCACGGGTGCATCCATGTGGCATCCGTTTCCGTTCCGTATATGGTCCGTATGTCATCCGTTTGTCATCCGTGTGCCTTCTGGTTTTTTTTGCATACTGCAAAAATACTGGAGGGAAAATACATAAATTTACCCAGGATCCATAGCTTCAACCTACATGAGGCGGTCAAATGTTCACTCCAGTACCATTTTCTACTGCTTTTCACAGCGTAGAGCGCTCTGGTGATTTTCTTGTGCTTGTACACTTCATATCAGTCTTTTCTGTCATTATAATGGCAGAAAGACACATAATGTCCCACTCTCCTGCATTTTGTAATTTTGCACACTTTGGTGCCTTTCATGTGGCACTAAGGGGAGCTTAGCCTTGTATTTACAAATAAAATAAATAAATTTAAAAATAAAATGACGTGGGGTTCCCCCTATTTTTGATAGCCAGCTAGGGTAAAGCAGACGGCTGCAGCTTGCAGACCACAGCTGGCAGCTTCACCTTGGCTGGTAATACAAAACTGAGGGCACCCCATGCTGTTATTTCAAATTAAATAAATAATTAAAAAAAAAATAGGGGGTCCCCCCAAAATTAGATTACCAGCCAAGGTAGAGCGGACAGCTGGAGTCTGATATTCTCAGACTAGGGAGGTCCATGGCTATTGGACTCTCCCCAGCCTAAAAATAGCAGGCCGCAGCCGCCCTAGAAGTGGCGCATCCATTAGATGTGCCAATCCTGGTGCTTCGTCCCAGCTCATCCCGTGCCCTGGTGCGGTGGCAAACGGGGTAATATATGGGGTTAATACCAGATGTGTAATGTCACCTGGCATCAAGCCCTGGGGTTCGTGAGGTCAGGCGTCTATCAGATACTAGACATCACCTACCCAGTCAGTAATAAAAAAAATAGACGACAACACATTTTTATTTGAAAAAACACTGCCCAAAACATTCCCTCTTTCACCAATTTATTAGAAAGAAAAACAAATCCAGGTCTGCTGTAATCCAAGGGGTTCCCATGACGATCCATACCATAGTCACTGTCCCAGTCAATGAAGAACAGAATGTTCCCTATTGGCTGGGAGAGCAATGCAGTGACCTGAGCTAACATCAATAGGTCAGCCCAGGTCACTGCAGGGCATGACAAGTGCTGCTGTCAGGAGCGAGGTACATTACCTGCGGTGACGATCTCCTGCACTGCTGATAGCAGACCTGTCACTGACTTCAATGACCGCCGCCTTCACAGCAAAGTATCGCGGGAGCCTGTGACGTCACCGCTAGTCACAGTCTCGGGTCGACAGCGAGAGGAAATGTGAAGCGGCGGCCATGGAAGACAGTGACAGCGCTGAGGTCGGGAGGGTGGGACTTCATCACCGCAGGTAAGCCGAGCAGGGTAATGTGTGTGGAGTGCGAGGTGGGTGGAGCCAAGCGGGGTAATGTGTGCAGAGTGCCAGGTGGTTGGAGCCAAGCGGGGTAATGTGTGCGGAGTGTGAGGTGGGTGGAGCTAAGGTGGGTGGAGCTAAGGGCCATGTGTGCGGGCAGTGGAGTGCGAAGTGGGTGGACTAGCGGGGCCATGTGGCGCTGAGGACATCAGTGCCGGGGACTGCATGGCTGGGGACAGGTGAGTGTGAGTGTGTGTGTGTGTGTGTACATGCCGAGTGCAGGAGGGGGCGGAGCCGAGCGGGGAAGTGTCGGCTCCCTGCACACGTAACTAGGATAAATATCGGGTTACCAAGCAAAGCGCTTTGCTTGGATACCCGATATTTATCTTGGTTACCAGCTTACCGCAGGCTGCCAGCGATGGCTCCCTGCACACTGTAGCTGTAAAAAGCCCTGCTTTTGGTGATCGAACCATTCTCGAACGTAACTCGAACTATCGAGCTTTTAGCAAAAAGCTCGAGTTCGATCTCGAGCACCCCCAAAATCACTCGAACATGAAATTGACGAACCTCGAACATCGAACATCGCTCAACTCTAGTCTTGTCATACCAATGAACAGAAAGCAGGAACCATTACAAATTCAAGAAGCAACAAACACATGGACTAATAGGAGCAATACTCCAATCATAGCTGCAGGGAGCTTCCCAGCTAAGCACAGAGAGGGAAGATCCCTGCATGCAAATAAACTGACAAGAACCACAGTAAATGACAAACTCAGATAAGAGCAAAAAGAACCAAACAACAAATAAAGAGCCAAGCACTTATCTGGGGTAGATGTGGTCTGGAGCAGGATGAATCAGGTTGGTGAACAAAGAACAACTGACATATGGCATAGCCTGCTAGCAGACCATTGTTTAAATAGGCAGAGAGTTAGCAATGGAAACGCCCATTGCTTAACACACCTGGTCACTGTCCAAACCATTCCTGGCCACAAGAGGGAGCCTCACAGCAGCAAAAGCATAACTGACATTCACAACAATGGGTATGTGTGCAATCTTGACCATGGTATTGTGCTTTCAGCTTAAAAAATGTTTGGCTTGCATTCATGTTTCCCTTGACTATGTCCTGTCTGCAGTATTGCTCTAGATTCTTGTAGTTGAATATCAGACTGTCACAATGTAATTTTACATCTGATTATGCAGTCTAGTCCACAATTTCAGGTATAATCATGATCCTTTCACAAATGTATGTCTTTGTTGTGAAACTGCAATTTGGTGATGTAACTCCCCACTATAGCCTTTATATTGCACTTGCACTTTACCTGTGAAAGTGATCTCTTTACCACGTTGCACGGTTTCTCCAATGTAGCAATTATTTGTTTGTTCTTTTGATCCCGGATAGGTTTGCAGTTCTCTTTTCAACCATCTTATGATTGTACATATTTTTTTTATGTATTATAATAAATAGTCTCATCTTTTCATCATACTCCTGTTTCCTCCAGTTTGAGTATGTGCCGCCCCCGTGCCAGCAGCCGGGCTGCTCGGATCCAGATACGCGGTGGCTCGAGGGGTCTCCGGACCCGGGGGTCATGCGGCCACTCAAATTAAGGGGGGTATTTATAGATGATAGTGTCTAAAGTTCATGACTAGAGATGAGCGAACCGGTCCCGGTTCGGCTCGAGGCGGTTCGCCGAACGGGGGGTCTGGCTCGAGTTCGGCTCGTCGAACGTTCGACGAACCGAACTCGAGCCCATAGGAAACAATGGCAGGCAATCACAAACACAGTAAAACACCTAGAAAACACCCTGAAAGGTGTCCAAAAGGTGACAAACAACTCACAACATAACACAAACACATGGGAAAGTGACAAGGACATATACTCATGTGAAAACAAAACAGCTGGACAAGGAAAAAGAGGGAGACACACAGATATATGAGTATATGCAAAGAAACATCGATTCCATTATTGTGCAACTTGAGCCCTGCTCATTTTAGGCTTCCAATCTGGATAAATTGCCTGAGCTCGCCACGTACGCCTTGAGGATCTTGTCGTGTCCTGCAGCCAGCGTTCTCTCGGAACCTGTCTTCAGTGCTGCTGGGGGTCTGCTGGCAGATAAGCACACGTGTCTGTCCACTGACAATGTGGACCTGGCTCTCAGAGGACTTTTCTTCCCCTGGGTCAGCCAGGGGAGGCGAAAGGCACGCGTATTTTTGAGAGTGCTTCATGCAAAGCATCTTTTTCTTTGTCAAAAGGGGGGCTCAACCGATGCCAGTCAAGTGGGGTGTGTGTGGCCCAGTTAGTGGCAACGAGGGAGACTGTGGTTGGAGTCCCCTCGCTGTGTCTCTAAAAGAACCAAGATGAACAAGTCATGGCTCTCAGAGGACTTTTCTTCCCCTGGGTCAGCCAGGGGACGGGAAAGGCACGCGTATTTTTGAGAGTGCTTCATGCAAAGCATCTTTTTCTTTGTCAAAAGGGGGGGTCAACCGATGCCAGTCAAGTGGGGTGTGTGTGGCCCAGTTAGTGGCAACGAGGGAGACTGTGGTTGGAGTCCCCTCGCTGTGTCTCTAAAAGAACCAAGATGAACAAGTCATGGCTCTCAGAGGACTTTTCTTCCCCTGGGTCAGCCAGGGGACGGGAAAGGCACGCGTATTTTTGAGAGTGCTTCATGCAAAGCATCTTTTTCTTTGTCAAAAGGGGGGGTCAACCGATGCCAGTCAAGTGGGGTGTGTGTGGCCCAGTTAGTGGCAACGAGGGAGACTGTGGTTGGAGTCCCCTCGCTGTGTCTCTAAAAGAACCAAGATGAACAAGTCATGGCTCTCAGAGGACTTTTCTTCCCCTGGGTCAGCCAGGGGACGGGAAAGGCACGCGTATTTTTGAGAGTGCTTCATGCAAAGCATCTTTTTCTTTTTCAAAAGGGCGCTCAACCGATGCCAGTCAAGTGGGGTGTGTGTGGCCCAGTTAGTGGCAACGAGGGAGACTGTGGTTGGAGTCCCCTCGCTGTGTCTCTAAAAGAACCAAGATGAACAAGTCATGGCTCTCAGAGGACTTTTCTTCCCCTGGGTCAGCCAGGGGACGGGAAAGGCACGCGTATTTTTGAGAGTGCTTCATGAAAAGCATCTTTTTCTTTGTCAAAAGGGGGGGTCAACCGATGCCAGTCAAGTGGGGTGTGTGTGGCCCAGTTAGTGGCAACGAGGGAGACTGTGGTTGGAGTCCCCTCGCTGTGTCTCTAAAAGAACCAAGATGAACAAGTCATGGCTCTCAGAGGACTTTTCTTCCCCTGGGTCAGCCAGGGGACGGGAAAGGCACGCGTATTTTTGAGAGTGCTTCATGCAAAGCATCTTTTTCTTTGTCAAAAGGGGGGCTCAACCGATGCCAGTCAAGTGGGGTGTGTGTGGCCCAGTTAGTGGCAACGAGGGAGACTGTGGTTGGAGTCCCCTCGCTGTGTCTCTAAAAGAACCAAGATGAACAAGTCATGGCTCTCAGAGGACTTTTCTTCCCCTGGGTCAGCCAGGGGACGGGAAAGGCACGCGTATTTTTGAGAGTGCTTCATGCAAAGCATCTTTTTCTTTTTCAAAAGGGGGCTCAACCGATGCCAGTCAAGTGGGGTGTGTGTGGCCCAGTTAGTGGCAACGAGGGAGACTGTGGTTGGAGTCCCCTCGCTGTGTCTCTAAAAGAACCAAGATGAACAAGTCATGGCTCTCAGAGGACTTTTCTTCCCCTGGGTCAGCCAGGGGACGGGAAAGGCACGCGTATTTTTGAGAGTGCTTCATGCAAAGCATCTTTTTCTTTGTCAAAAGGGGGGGTCAACCGATGCCAGTCAAGTGGGGTGTGTGTGGCCCAGTTAGTGGCAACGAGGGAGACTGTGGTTGGAGTCCCCTCGCTGTGTCTCTAAAAGAACCAAGATGAACAAGTCATGGCTCTCAGAGGACTTTTCTTCCCCTGGGTCAGCCAGGGGACGGGAAAGGCACGCGTATTTTTGAGAGTGCTTCATGAAAAGCATCTTTTTCTTTGTCAAAAGGGGGGGTCAACCGATGCCAGTCAAGTGGGGTGTGTGTGGCCCAGTTAGTGGCAACGAGGGAGACTGTGGTTGGAGTCCCCTCGCTGTGTCTCTAAAAGAACCAAGATGAACAAGTCATGGCTCTCAGAGGACTTTTCTTCCCCTGGGTCAGCCAGGGGACGGGAAAGGCACGCGTATTTTTGAGAGTGCTTCATGCAAAGCATCTTTTTCTTTTTCAAAAGGGGGCTCAACCGATGCCAGTCAAGTGGGGTGTGTGTGGCCCAGTTAGTGGCAACGAGGGAGACTGTGGTTGGAGTCCCCTCGCTGTGTCTCTAAAAGAACCAAGATGAACAAGTCATGGCTCTCAGAGGACTTTTCTTCCCCTGGGTCAGCCAGGGGACGGGAAAGGCACGCGTATTTTTGAGAGTGCTTCATGCAAAGCATCTTTTTCTTTGTCAAAAGGGGGGGTCAACCGATGCCAGTCAAGTGGGGTGTGTGTGGCCCAGTTAGTGGCAACGAGGGAGACTGTGGTTGGAGTCCCCTCGCTGTGTCTCTAAAAGAACCAAGATGAACAAGTCATGGCTCTCAGAGGACTTTTCTTCCCCTGGGTCAGCCAGGGGACGGGAAAGGCACGCGTATTTTTGAGAGTGCTTCATGCAAAGCATCTTTTTCTTTTTCAAAAGGGGGCTCAACCGATGCCAGTCAAGTGGGGTGTGTGTGGCCCAGTTAGTGGCAACGAGGGAGACTGTGGTTGGAGTCCCCTCGCTGTGTCTCTAAAAGAACCAAGATGAACAAGTCATGGCTCTCAGAGGACTTTTCTTCCCCTGGGTCAGCCAGGGGACGGGAAAGGCACGCGTATTTTTGAGAGTGCTTCATGAAAAGCATCTTTTTCTTTGTCAAAAGGGGGGGTCAACCGATGCCAGTCAAGTGGGGTGTGTGTGGCCCAGTTAGTGGCAACGAGGGAGACTGTGGTTGTAGTCCCCTCGCTGTGTCTCTAAAAGAACCAAGATGAACAAGTCATGGCTCTCAGAGGACTTTTCTTCCCCTGGGTCAGCCAGGGGACGGGAAAGGCACGCGTATTTTTGAGAGTGCTTCATGCAAAGCATCTTTTTCTTTGTCAAAAGGGGGGGTCAACCGATGCCAGTCAAGTGGGGTGTGTGTGGCCCAGTTAGTGGCAACGAGGGAGACTGTGGTTGGAGTCCCCTCGCTGTGTCTCTAAAAGAACCAAGATGAACAAGTCATGGCTCTCAGAGGACTTTTCTTCCCCTGGGTCAGCCAGGGGACGGGAAAGGCACGCGTATTTTTGAGAGTGCTTCATGAAAAGCATCTTTTTCTTTGTCAAAAGGGGGGGTCAACCGATGCCAGTCAAGTGGGGTGTGTGTGGCCCAGTTAGTGGCAACGAGGGAGACTGTGGTTGGAGTCCCCTTGCTGTGTCTCTAAAAGAACCAAGATGAACAAGTCATGGCTCTCAGAGGACTTTTCTTCCCCTGGGTCAGCCAGGGGACGGGAAAGGCACGCGTATTTTTGAGAGTGCTTCATGCAAAGCATCTTTTTCTTTGTCAAAAGGGGGGGTCAACCGATGCCAGTCAAGTGGGGTGTGTGTGGCCCAGTTAGTGGCAACGAGGGAGACTGTGGTTGGAGTCCCCTCGCTGTGTCTCTAAAAGAACCAAGATGAACAAGTCATGGCTCTCAGAGGACTTTTCTTCCCCTGGGTCAGCCAGGGGACGGGAAAGGCACGCGTATTTTTGAGAGTGCTTCATGCAAAGCATCTTTTTCTTTGTCAAAAGGGGGGCTCAACCGATGCCAGTCAAGTGGGGTGTGTGTGGCCCAGTTAGTGGCAACGAGGGAGACTGTGGTTGTAGTCCCCTCGCTGTGTCTCTAAAAGAACCAAGATGAACAAGTCATGGCTCTCAGAGGACTTTTCTTCCCCTGGGTCAGCCAGGGGACGGGAAAGGCACGCGTATTTTTGAGAGTGCTTCATGCAAAGCATCTTTTTCTTTGTCAAAAGGGGGGGTCAACCGATGCCAGTCAAGTGGGGTGTGTGTGGCCCAGTTAGTGGCAACGAGGGAGACTGTGGTTGGAGTCCCCTCGCTGTGTCTCTAAAAGAACCAAGATGAACAAGTCATGGCTCTCAGAGGACTTTTCTTCCCCTGGGTCAGCCAGGGGACGGGAAAGGCACGCGTATTTTTGAGAGTGCTTCATGCAAAGCATCTTTTTCTTTGTCAAAAGGGGGGCTCAACCGATGCCAGTCAAGTGGGGTGTGTGTGGCCCAGTTAGTGGCAACGAGGGAGACTGTGGTTGGAGTCCCCTTGCTGTGTCTCTAAAAGAACCAAGATGAACAAGTCATGGCTCTCAGAGGACTTTTCTTCCCCTGGGTCAGCCAGGGGACGGGAAAGGCACGCGTATTTTTGAGAGTGCTTCATGCAAAGCATCTTTTTCTTTGTCAAAAGGGGGGGTCAACCGATGCCAGTCAAGTGGGGTGTGTGTGGCCCAGTTAGTGGCAACGAGGGAGACTGTGGTTGGAGTCCCCTCGCTGTGTCTCTAAAAGAACCAAGATGAACAAGTCATGGCTCTCAGAGGACTTTTCTTCCCCTGGGTCAGCCAGGGGACGGGAAAGGCACGCGTATTTTTGAGAGTGCTTCATGCAAAGCATCTTTTTCTTTGTCAAAAGGGGGGCTCAACCGATGCCAGTCAAGTGGGGTGTGTGTGGCCCAGTTAGTGGCAACGAGGGAGACTGTGGTTGGAGTCCCCTCGCTGTGTCTCTAAAAGAACCAAGATGAACAAGTCATGGCTCTCAGAGGACTTTTCTTCCCCTGGGTCAGCCAGGGGACGGGAAAGGCACGCGTATTTTTGAGAGTGCTTCATGCAAAGCATCTTTTTCTTTTTCAAAAGGGGGCTCAACCGATGCCAGTCAAGTGGGGTGTGTGTGGCCCAGTTAGTGGCAACGAGGGAGACTGTGGTTGGAGTCCCCTCGCTGTGTCTCTAAAAGAACCAAGATGAACAAGTCATGGCTCTCAGAGGACTTTTCTTCCCCTGGGTCAGCCAGGGGACGGGAAAGGCACGCGTATTTTTGAGAGTGCTTCATGCAAAGCATCTTTTTCTTTGTCAAAAGGGGGGGTCAACCGATGCCAGTCAAGTGGGGTGTGTGTGGCCCAGTTAGTGGCAACGAGGGAGACTGTGGTTGGAGTCCCCTCGCTGTGTCTCTAAAAGAACCAAGATGAACAAGTCATGGCTCTCAGAGGACTTTTCTTCCCCTGGGTCAGCCAGGGGACGGGAAAGGCACGCGTATTTTTGAGAGTGCTTCATGAAAAGCATCTTTTTCTTTGTCAAAAGGGGGGGTCAACCGATGCCAGTCAAGTGGGGTGTGTGTGGCCCAGTTAGTGGCAACGAGGGAGACTGTGGTTGGAGTCCCCTCGCTGTGTCTCTAAAAGAACCAAGATGAACAAGTCATGGCTCTCAGAGGACTTTTCTTCCCCTGGGTCAGCCAGGGGACGGGAAAGGCACGCGTATTTTTGAGAGTGCTTCATGCAAAGCATCTTTTTCTTTTTCAAAAGGGGGCTCAACCGATGCCAGTCAAGTGGGGTGTGTGTGGCCCAGTTAGTGGCAACGAGGGAGACTGTGGTTGGAGTCCCCTCGCTGTGTCTCTAAAAGAACCAAGATGAACAAGTCATGGCTCTCAGAGGACTTTTCTTCCCCTGGGTCAGCCAGGGGACGGGAAAGGCATGCGTATTTTTGAGAGTGCTTCATGCAAAGCATCTTTTTCTTTGTCAAAAGGGGGGGTCAACCGATGCCAGTCAAGTGGGGTGTGTGTGGCCCAGTTAGTGGCAACGAGGGAGACTGTGGTTGGAGTCCCCTCGCTGTGTCTCTAAAAGAACCAAGATGAACAAGTCATGGCTCTCAGAGGACTTTTCTTCCCCTGGGTCAGCCAGGGGACGGGAAAGGCACGCGTATTTTTGAGAGTGCTTCATGCAAAGCATCTTTTTCTTTTTCAAAAGGGGGCTCAACCGATGCCAGTCAAGTGGGGTGTGTGTGGCCCAGTTAGTGGCAACGAGGGAGACTGTGGTTGGAGTCCCCTCGCTGTGTCTCTAAAAGAACCAAGATGAACAAGTCATGGCTCTCAGAGGACTTTTCTTCCCCTGGGTCAGCCAGGGGACGGGAAAGGCACGCGTATTTTTGAGAGTGCTTCATGAAAAGCATCTTTTTCTTTGTCAAAAGGGGGGGTCAACCGATGCCAGTCAAGTGGGGTGTGTGTGGCCCAGTTAGTGGCAACGAGGGAGACTGTGGTTGTAGTCCCCTCGCTGTGTCTCTAAAAGAACCAAGATGAACAAGTCATGGCTCTCAGAGGACTTTTCTTCCCCTGGGTCAGCCAGGGGACGGGAAAGGCACGCGTATTTTTGAGAGTGCTTCATGCAAAGCATCTTTTTCTTTGTCAAAAGGGGGGGTCAACCGATGCCAGTCAAGTGGGGTGTGTGTGGCCCAGTTAGTGGCAACGAGGGAGACTGTGGTTGGAGTCCCCTCGCTGTGTCTCTAAAAGAACCAAGATGAACAAGTCATGGCTCTCAGAGGACTTTTCTTCCCCTGGGTCAGCCAGGGGACGGGAAAGGCACGCGTATTTTTGAGAGTGCTTCATGAAAAGCATCTTTTTCTTTGTCAAAAGGGGGGGTCAACCGATGCCAGTCAAGTGGGGTGTGTGTGGCCCAGTTAGTGGCAACGAGGGAGACTGTGGTTGGAGTCCCCTCGCTGTGTCTCTAAAAGAACCAAGATGAACAAGTCATGGCTCTCAGAGGACTTTTCTTCCCCTGGGTCAGCCAGGGGACGGGAAAGGCACGCGTATTTTTGAGAGTGCTTCATGCAAAGCATCTTTTTCTTTGTCAAAAGGGGGGGTCAACCGATGCCAGTCAAGTGGGGTGTGTGTGGCCCAGTTAGTGGCAACGAGGGAGACTGTGGTTGGAGTCCCCTCGCTGTGTCTCTAAAAGAACCAAGATGAACAAGTCATGGCTCTCAGAGGACTTTTCTTCCCCTGGGTCAGCCAGGGGACGGGAAAGGCACGCGTATTTTTGAGAGTGCTTCATGCAAAGCATCTTTTTCTTTGTCAAAAGGGGGGCTCAACCGATGCCAGTCAAGTGGGGTGTGTGTGGCCCAGTTAGTGGCAACGAGGGAGACTGTGGTTGTAGTCCCCTCGCTGTGTCTCTAAAAGAACCAAGATGAACAAGTCATGGCTCTCAGAGGACTTTTCTTCCCCTGGGTCAGCCAGGGGACGGGAAAGGCACGCGTATTTTTGAGAGTGCTTCATGCAAAGCATCTTTTTCTTTGTCAAAAGGGGGGGTCAACCGATGCCAGTCAAGTGGGGTGTGTGTGGCCCAGTTAGTGGCAACGAGGGAGACTGTGGTTGGAGTCCCCTCGCTGTGTCTCTAAAAGAACCAAGATGAACAAGTCATGGCTCTCAGAGGACTTTTCTTCCCCTGGGTCAGCCAGGGGACGGGAAAGGCACGCGTATTTTTGAGAGTGCTTCATGCAAAGCATCTTTTTCTTTGTCAAAAGGGGGGCTCAACCGATGCCAGTCAAGTGGGGTGTGTGTGGCCCAGTTAGTGGCAACGAGGGAGACTGTGGTTGGAGTCCCCTTGCTGTGTCTCTAAAAGAACCAAGATGAACAAGTCATGGCTCTCAGAGGACTTTTCTTCCCCTGGGTCAGCCAGGGGACGGGAAAGGCACGCGTATTTTTGAGAGTGCTTCATGCAAAGCATCTTTTTCTTTGTCAAAAGGGGGGGTCAACCGATGCCAGTCAAGTGGGGTGTGTGTGGCCCAGTTAGTGGCAACGAGGGAGACTGTGGTTGGAGTCCCCTCGCTGTGTCTCTAAAAGAACCAAGATGAACAAGTCATGGCTCTCAGAGGACTTTTCTTCCCCTGGGTCAGCCAGGGGACGGGAAAGGCACGCGTATTTTTGAGAGTGCTTCATGCAAAGCATCTTTTTCTTTTTCAAAAGGGGGCTCAACCGATGCCAGTCAAGTGGGGTGTGTGTGGCCCAGTTAGTGGCAACGAGGGAGACTGTGGTTGGAGTCCCCTCGCTGTGTCTCTAAAAGAACCAAGATGAACAAGTCATGGCTCTCAGAGGACTTTTCTTCCCCTGGGTCAGCCAGGGGACGGGAAAGGCACGCGTATTTTTGAGAGTGCTTCATGCAAAGCATCTTTTTCTTTTTCAAAAGGGGGCTCAACCGATGCCAGTCAAGTGGGGTGTGTGTGGCCCAGTTAGTGGCAACGAGGGAGACTGTGGTTGGAGTCCCCTCGCTGTGTTTTACATGCTTTTAGAAGGGCATGAAATGGCTTGGAGGTTGACTTTCATCATATGCAAACTGTTGGCTACCAAAATGCTGCCTTTCCAACAACTGTGGTTATAGGCAATGAGGAACATACTGATGAAGATGAGACGCAGATACCCGATTGGGATGACAACTTAAATATTCGGTCAGGGCAAGAAGAAACTCGGTCTGAGGGGTAGGGGAGTGCAAACACAACAATTGATGATTAAGTTCTAGATCACACCTACTGTCAACCCACAGTCAGACACTCGAGGAGGTCAACAGAGGCGGTGGAGGAGGATGCAACCGACGTCGAAGTAACCTGGCGCCTTCCTGGACACAGTCGGAGCACTGGTAGCACGTCTACAACTGCATCCTCAGCCACCACTCTGCCTCTGAGCATTATTCGGGGTGGATCAACAGGTCGCATGGCCTCTAAGCCTTGCCTAGCCAGGTCCTTTTTTGACATAGAAAAAGATCGCCCAAATTATGTGATCTGTAAAATTTGTCATGGTTCTCTTAGTAGAGGTCAAAACCTCAGCAGTTTGACAACTTCTTCCATGAATCGTCACATGAATAAATATCATATGGCCCGATGGGAAGCTCACCGTGCTGCAATGCGGCCTAGCGGAGCGAACCATCCACCGCCTGCCCCTTCCAGTGCATCCGCGCGCTCGTCATCTTCTAGGACTGTGGGGACAGCTGTCACACCTGTTTTTCCACCCACAACTTCCACCACTGTAACCGCAACAGGCAGTTTGCTTGGTAGGTCGTCAGTTGGTTTGGAAGGGGAAACAAGTGAGTGTGTACAGCTCTCTCAGACATCGATAGCACCAACTTTGGATGAAGGCAACATCATGTCTCCGCCTGCACTTTCCTCACAAAGCTGCATTTTTCCAGGGACACCCGACTCAACACCGTCTACACACAGCAGCCAGATCTCTGTCCCTCAGATGTGGTCAAATAAAAGGCCACTTCCTGCGACCCATGACAAAGCGAAGAGGTTGACTCTATCCCTCTGTAAGCTGTTGACTACAGAAATGCTGCCTTTCCGCCTAGTGGACACACAGGATTTTAGAGACCTTATGTCTGTCGCTGTGCCCCAGTACCAGATGCCTAGTCGCCACTACTTCTCTAAGAAAGGTGTGCCCGCGCTACACCAGCATGTCGCACACAACATCACCGCTTCCTTGAGAAACTCTGTGTGTGAACGGGTGCATTTCACCACCGATACTTGGACCAGTAAGCATGGACAGGGACGTTACATGTCGCTGACTGGCCACTGGGTAACTATGGTGATAGATGGTGAAGGGTCTGCTGCACAAGTCTTGCCGTCCCCACGACTTGTGTGTCAATCCTCTGTCTGTCCAAGTTCCGCCACTGCTTCTGCATCCTCCACCTCATCTGGGTCCTCCACCTCCGCCCCAAGCCTGCCTGGTCAGGCCACCAGCGTTCTCACTGCGCAGAAGGAATCACGCACCCCTCATTACTATGCTGGTAGCAGAGCGCAACGGCATCAGGCGGTCTTTAGCTTGACATGTCTTTGAAATAGGAGTCACACAGCGACTGAGTTGTGGGCAGCTCTGGAGACTGATTTTGATAAATGGTTGTCTCCACTCAACCTGCAGCCTGGTAAGGCCGTGTGCGACAATGCTGCAAACCTGGGTGCGGCCCTTCGCCTGGGCAAGGTGACACACGTGCCTTGTATGGCTCACGTGTTTAACCTTGTTGTCCAGCAATTTTTAACACACTATCCCGGCCTAGATGGCCTTCTGACCAGGGCACGGAAACTGTCTGCAGTGCTCACTTCCGCCGTTCAACCGCCGCACCTGAGCGACTTGCATCGCTCCAGAAGTCTTTCGGCCTGCCGGTTCATCGCCTGAAATGCGATGTGGCGACACGCTGGAATTCAACTCTCCACATGTTACAGCGACTGTGGCAGCACCGGCGAGCCCTGGTGCAATACGTCATGATGTATAGCCTGGGCCAACGAGATGCAGAAGTGGGGCAGATCACCCTGATGGAGTGATCTCAGATCAAGGACCTATGCACCCTTCTGCACAGTTTCGACATGGCGACGAATATGTTTAGCGCTGACAATGCCATTATCAGCATGACGATTACAGTCATTTACATGCTGGAGCACACGCTAAACACTATTCGTAGTCAGGGGGTGGGACAACAGGAAGGGGAGGAACTACAGGAGGATTCATATGCGCAAGACACAACAACATCACCAAGGTCCAGACGTTCATCATCACCAACGCGGCAGGCATGGGACCATGGGGGACAGGGATCAACAAGGGCGCATGGTAGCAGGTGAGATGTTGAGGAAGGTGCAGGAGGACATGAAGATATGGAGGACGAACTGTCCATGGACATGGAAGACTCAGCAGATGAGGGGGACCTTGGTCAAATTTCAGTTGAAAGAGGTTGGGGGGAGATGACAGAGGAAGAAAGAACGGTTAGCACCTCTATGCCACAAACACAGCGTGGACTTGGTGCGCATGGCTGCGCAAGACACATGAGTGCCTTCTTGTTGCACTACCTCCAACATGACCCTCGTATTGTCAAAATTAGAAGTGATGATGACTACTGGCTTGCCACACTATTAGATCCCCGGGACAAGTCCAAATTTTGTGACATAATTCCACCCATAGAAAGGGACGCACGTATGCAGGAGTATCAGCAGAAGCTGTTACTCGATCTTAGCTCGGCTTTTCCACCAAACAACCGTGCAGGTGAAGGGAGTGATTCTCCCAGTTGTAACTTGACAAACATGGGACGGCCTCGTCATCTTCAACAGTCTACCCGTACCAGTAGGACCGTATCTGGTGCTGGTAACAGCAATTTTATGGAATCTTTTCATAATTTTTTTAGACCCTCCTTTGCAAGGCCACCAGAGACAACAAGTCTGACACATAGTCAACGGATGGAGAGGATGATACAGGAGTATCTCCAAATGAACATCGATGCAATGACTTTGCAAATGGAGCCTTGCTCCTTTTGTGCTTCAAATCTAGAAAAATGTCAAGAGCTCTCCAGTTACGCCTCGAAGATTTTGTCGTGTCCAGCTGCCAGCGTTGTCTCTGAACGTGTCTTCAGTGCTGCTGGGTGTGTGCTGACAGATAAGCGCACGCGTCTGTCCAGTGACAATGTGGACAGACTGACGTTCATCAAAATGAACAAGTCATGGATCCAGAAGGAATTTACTACCCCTGTGTCATCCTGGGGAGAGTAAATGCTTGTGGATTTGGAATGTGCTTGATGCAAATCAAAACATCCTGTTTGCAACTAGGGCACAAGTGCTGCCACTGATAAGGTGTCTGTGTGGGGCCCAATTTTTGGAAAAAAAGGGAGACTCCGCTTGGAGTAACCCTTGCTTGCTGTGTTTTTTAAAAATGATACAAGATGAACAGATCTGAAGGCAAGATGAAGCCAACATCATGTCTCCGCCTGCACTTTTCTCACAAACCTGCATTTTTCCAGGGACACCCTACTCAACACCGTCTACAGACAGCAGCCAGATCTCTGTCCCTCAGATGTGGTCAAATAAAAGGCCACTTACTGCGACCCATGACAAAGCTAAGTGGTTGACTCTATCCCTCTGTAAGCTGTTGGCTACCGAAATGCTGCCTTTACGCGTAGTGGACACACAGGATTTTACAGACCTTATGTCTGTCGCTGTGCCCCAGTACCAGATGCCCAATCACCACTGCTTCTCCAAGAAAAGCATGCCCGCGCTACACCGGCATGTCGCACACAACATCACCACTTCCTTGAGAAAATCTGTGTGCGACAGGGTGCATTTCAACACAGATACTTGGACCAGTAAGCATAGACAGGGTCATTACATGTCACTGACTGGGCACTGGCAAACTATGGTGAGAGATGGAGAAGGGTCTGCTGTACAAGTCTTGCCGTCCCCACGAGTTGTTTCAATCCTTGTTCTGTATGTAGAAGTTAATACACTGCTTCTGCCTCTTCAACCTCGTGTGGGTCCTCTACCTTTGCGCAAACCCTGTGTGGTCAGGCCACCCTTCCTTGCAACTGCGCACAAGGACTACCACACACCTCCTTACTATGCTGGCAGCAGAGCTCAATGCCATCAGGCGGTCAAAGTTTTACTTTGAAATGTATGGGAAATGTGAGTCACACCGCTATTACAGAGAATAGTAGTCAGGCAGGGTCAAAACATTAATTGAGGAACAGGAACAGAATGGGACGGCCAGGACTTAATCAGAAAACAAGCAGAGGTGAAATGCGTATCGGCCAACAAGGTACATAAACAGCAAGCAGGAAAAGTAGTCAGGTAACAAGCACACAAAATCATAAAACTGAACTGGGGGTAAAATTAACCAGAGGTTCATAGCTATGTCTGGCAGTGGTCTGCAGACAGGATGGGCATAAAAAAGGGTGTGGTGTCTTCCCATTGGTTGTAGCTGAATGATGGTATTTCATCTGTGAGATACCCACCAGCTACATTCAGCCAGAGATTCTGCATCTGTCAAGGTAATGCAGCCCAGTGGGTGAGCATAACCTGCGTCCACCTGCGCCGCTGGCATCGACTACTCTCCCATCATCAGCACTATTCATGAAAGGAACACGTTGTCACCTGGCGACCGGAGTACAAATTGACGGAGCGGACTCCGTTGGTGACTTAACAGCCGTGTGCGGCAATGATGCAAACCTGGCTGCGGGCCATCCTCAGGGCAATGTGACACACGTGCCTTTTATGGCTCACGTGTTGATCCGAATTCTCCAGCAATTTTTAAAACACCATCACGGCCTACATGGCCTTGTGCAGCGGGCACGCTCGCTATGTGCTCACTTCCATCGTGCGCACACAGCAGCTCAACAACTTTCATCACTCCGGAAGTCTTAGGGTCTGGCAGTTAAACGCCGGAAATGCGATGTTCCGACACGCAGGAATTGGAATCTGCACATGTTGCAGCGTGTGTGGCAGCACCGCAGAGCCCTGCTGAAATACGGTAAGACATATAGCCTGGGATAAGTTGATCCAGAGGTGGTGCAGATCACGCTGCTGGAGTGGTGTCAGATCAAGGACCTATGCACCCTGCTACACAGTTTTGAAATGTCGACGAAGATGTTTAGCACTGGCAATGTCATTCTCAGCGTGACAATTCTGGTCATCTACATGATGGAGCACACTGTAATTATTATTCGGAGTCAGGTGTTGGGACAAGAGGAAGGGGAGGAAGTACAGGAGGAGTCATATGCGGAAGGGATAACAAGATCTACGAGGTCCAGATGGTCAGCGGCACCTATGCGGCAGTCATGGTGAGGGAGAGGGATTAACAAGGGCGCATAGTATCAGCAAAAAGTGTTGATGAAAGTGCAGGAGCCCATGAAGAAATGGAGGACGAACTGGCGATGGGCATGGAAGACTCAGCAGATGAGTGAGAGCTTGCTCACATTTCGGTTGTGCGAGGTTGTGGGTAGAGGGCAGAGGAAGGATGCACGATTCTCACCTCTCTGCCACCAACACACCAAGGACTTGGTCCTCCTGGATGCACAAGACACATGAGCGCCTTCTTGCTGCACTACCTACATGACCCTCGGATTGTATGAATTTGAAGTAATCCTGAATACTGGGTTGCCACACTGTTAGATCCCCGGTACAAGACAAAATTTGGCGAACTAATTCCTGCCATAGAAATAGACGCACGTATACAGGAGTATCTGCAGAATGTGGTACGCAATCTTAGATCTACTTTTCCACTAAACACCAGTGCTGCACAGAGTGAATCTCAACACTTTGTCATGGATAGGAGGAAATGGTCTTTTACTTGTCCACATCGGAGGGACCGAGGGATGGCTGCTGTGCTGAGATGGCGTTGAGTACGGTGTCCCTGCACAGTTGCACTTTTGGTCATATCCCAAAATGAGTTGAAAAAGGACAGATGCTGTTGGAAAGGGGAACAGGTGTGTTGGAAAGGGGAAAAAATTTTTGGTCCGTGGATTTGGTGGTTAAACAACTGTAACATTTGCTGAAGAAACAACATCTGTTACAGTGGGACTGGCAGATTTGGATAAAGTGGTATATAATCTGTGACCGCTATATAACAAAAATTAATAAGAAAAGAAAGAGAAAGGTATATATCACCTTCAGCAGTCAGTGTCCACCGTGCTCCCAGTTGGAAAAGGAGAGGTTGGCAACTTGAAGGTTTGGTGGAGGATACAGAGCTGTGTGGCTATGAAACTAATAGTAGCCTGAACCGAGTTAGACGCCATTCGGATCTGGAGACTGTGAGCCCTGTTAGCGTCACAGGGTCCACATGCCCACCCAGCCCAGGAACTCCCTGTTAACAACACAGGGGCCATTGAGTACGCTGACCGTGTGCGTAGGGGCCACACCTGTGGACAGCAGGCGCATCAGCAGCAGCAGGCCTGTTAATGCCACTGGGCTGCACAAGCAGGACTGTTAGGACAGGAGCTGGTCTTAACCGTTCTGCGTTACCAACTGTGGTGGTGGCCTGCATCCACCACCCTATCCCTGCCTACCTCTGGCCTAAAGCCGCAATGGGTTCAACACATGGAGGTGTGCTCTTTCGGAGCATAATAGAAGACTGCGCACCTCCTTGTTGGCTCCAGCCCCTTTTATAACCTGGGTCCGCCCCAAACCAGGGTGAACCACAATGCACCTCCTGGAGACAAAAGCAGAGTGACACGTCATGAGTGGCATAACTAGCGTCCTATTTGGAAACGCAACTTCAATGATGACCTCATGGCTGCCATGACCCAAACACCTCACCAGTCATCGTCTGACCATCAATAATGCGGTGACAAGTCATAGGTGTGGGCCTCTGCAAGCCATTTGGGAGGACACCTGATGCCCTGTGGTCTATATGGGACCCCCACATCAGGGCCAGGGCCAAAGAGTTCATTACCGGACCTAGTCTCTGATGCAGGAAGTGCCTGAGCATGCTCAGTAGCATGAAATACAGTCTCTGAAAAAAGACTATCAGCTTTAGCATGGTGTCTAGGCACAAAACAGGACTTAGACCCGGCACAGAATGCAAGCACCTGTGCAAAGAGGCTTTTCACACTTAGTGTGGGAGCATGCGCTGTATCCCGAAATGAAGACTTAGCGTCAGGAATGGCACAGTCAGGCTGAGCATACTCACTAGGCGAAACACTGTAATTATGCTGCAGCTGGGGTACATCGGCACACGCATGCGCACTAGCTGCCTCTCCACACTTAGACGTGGAGGGGAAATTTGTCTTGGAGATGCTGTCTATGAACAGAAGGAAAAGCTAAAGGAAGCCTGACTTTCTATCCCTCCGAATTATGAAATGCAGCAATGAATTCCATGAGTTTGCTATAACATTAGCGTAGCTAAATGTGCATGAGGGTGTGATGTAGAGGTGCTAGAAATAGCTTGTCACCAGTGGGGCACTAATGGAATACAACAGCCAGTTCTATGATGCCACAAAATGGCAGTATTTTGTGCTATCATTATAGCTTATTAAAAACAGAGCACGAGGTTGTCATGCAGAGGTGCTGCACATAGATTTGCAGTAGTGTGAATAGACAAAAGTACAATAGCCACGTTTAGGATACAACTAGGTACAGTGAGTGTTTGCTAGTATAATGGCTGAGTTTAAAAAAGTTTGAGTGTGCAATGCAGGCAGATGTCCTGCAAATATCGTTCCAATACTGTGAATTGACAAAAGTACAATAGCCACGTTTAGGATACAACTAGGTACAGTGAGTGTTTGCTAGTATAATGGCTGAGTTTAAAAAAGTTTGAGTGTGCAATGCAGGCAGACGTGCTGCAAATAACGTTCCAATACTGTGAATAGACAAAAGTACAATAGCCACGTTTAGGATACAACTAGGTACACTGAGTGTTTGCTACTATAAATGGCTGAGTTTAAAAAAGTTTGAGTGTGCAATGCAGGCAGACGTGCTGCAAATAACGTTCCAATACTGTGAATTGACAAAAGTACAATAGCCACGTTTAGGATACAACTAGGTACAGTGAGTGTTTGCTAGTATAATGGCTGAGTTTAAAAAAGTTTGAGTGTGCAATGCAGGCAGACGTGCTGCAAATAACGTTCCAATACTGTGAATTGACAAAAGTACAATAGCCACGTTTAGGATACAACTAGGTACAGTGAGTGTTTGCTAGTATAATGGCTGAGTTTAAAAAAGTTTGAGTGTGCAATGCAGGCAGACGTGCTGCAAATAACGTTCCAATACTGTGAATTGACAAAAGTACAATAGCCACGTTTAGGATACAACTAGGTACAGTGAGTGTTTGCTAGTATAATGGCTGAGTTTAAAAAAGTTTGAGTGTGCAATGCAGGCAGACGTGCTGCAAATAACGTTCCAATACTGTGAATTGACAAAAGTACAATAGCCACGTTTAGGATACAACTAGGTACAGTGAGTGTTTGCTAGTATAATGGCTGAGTTTAAAAAAGTTAGAGTGTGCAATGCAGGCAGACGTGCTGCAAATAACGTTCCAATACTGTGAATAGACAAAAGTACAATAGCCACGTTTAGGATACAACTAGGTACACTGAGTGTTTGCTACTATAAATGGCTGAGTTTAAAAAAGTTTGAGTGTGCAATGCAGGCAGACGTGCTGCAAATAACGTTCCAATACTGTGAATTGACAAAAGTACAATAGCCACGTTTAGGATACAACTAGGTACACTGAGTGTTTGCTACTATAAATGGCTGAGTTTAAAAAAGTTTGAGTGTGCAATGCAGGCAGACGTGCTGCAAATAACGTTCCAATACTGTGAATTGACAAAAGTACAATAGCCACGTTTAGGATACAACTAGGTACAGTGAGTGTTTGCTAGTATAATGGCTGAGTTTAAAAAAGTTAGAGTGTGCAATGCAGGCAGACGTGCTGCAAATATCGTTCCAATACTGTGAATAGACAAAAGTAAAATAGCCACGTTTAGGATACAACTAGGTACACTGAGTGTTTGCTAGTATAATGGCTGAGTTTAAAAAAGTTAGAGTGTGCAATGCAGGCAGACGTGCTGCAAATAACGTTCCAATACTGTGAATAGACAAAAGTACAATAGCCACGTTTAGGATACAACTAGGTACACTGAGTGTTTGCTACTATAAATGGCTGAGTTTAAAAAAGTTTGAGTGTGCAATGCAGGCAGACGTGCTGCAAATAACGTTCCAATACTGTGAATTGACAAAAGTACAATAGCCACGTTTAGGATACAACTAGGTACAGTGAGTGTTTGCTAGTATAATGGCTGAGTTTAAAAAAGTTAGAGTGTGCAATGCAGGCAGACGTGCTGCAAATATCGTTCCAATACTGTGAATAGACAAAAGTAAAATAGCCACGTTTAGGATACAACTAGGTACACTGAGTGTTTGCTAGTATAATGGCTGAGTTTAAAAAAGTTAGAGTGTGCAATGCAGGCAGACGTGCTGCAAATAACGTTCCAATACTGTGAATAGACAAAAGTACAATAGCCACGTTTAGGATACAACTAGGTACACTGAGTGTTTGCTACTATAAATGGCTGAGTTTAAAAAAGTTTGAGTGTGCAATGCAGGCAGACGTGCTGCAAATAACGTTCCAATACTGTGAATTGACAAAAGTACAATAGCCACGTTTAGGATACAACTAGGTACAGTGAGTGTTTGCTAGTATAATGGCTGAGTTTAAAAAAGTTTGAGTGTGCAATGCAGGCAGACGTGCTGCAAATAACGTTCCAATACTGTGAATTGACAAAAGTACAATAGCCACGTTTAGGATACAACTAGGTACAGTGAGTGTTTGCTAGTATAATGGCTGAGTTTAAAAAAGTTTGAGTGTGCAATGCAGGCAGACGTGCTGCAAATAACGTTCCAATACTGTGAATTGACAAAAGTACAATAGCCACGTTTAGGATACAACTAGGTACAGTGAGTGTTTGCTAGTATAATGGCTGAGTTTAAAAAAGTTAGAGTGTGCAATGCAGGCAGACGTGCTGCAAATATCGTTCCAATACTGTGAATAGACAAAAGTAAAATAGCCACGTTTAGGATACAACTAGGTACACTGAGTGTTTGCTAGTATAATGGCTGAGTTTAAAAAAGTTAGAGTGTGCAATGCAGGCAGACGTGCTGCAAATAACGTTCCAATACTGTGAATAGACAAAAGTACAATAGCCACGTTTAGGATACAACTAGGTACACTGAGTGTTTGCTACTATAAATGGCTGAGTTTAAAAAAGTTTGAGTGTGCAATGCAGGCAGACGTGCTGCAAATAACGTTCCAATACTGTGAATTGACAAAAGTACAATAGCCACGTTTAGGATACAACTAGGTACACTGAGTGTTTGCTACTATAAATGGCTGAGTTTAAAAAAGTTTGAGTGTGCAATGCAGGCAGACGTGCTGCAAATAACGTTCCAATACTGTGAATTGACAAAAGTACAATAGCCACGTTTAGGATACAACTAGGTACACTGAGTGTTTGCTAGTATAATGGCTGAGTTTAAAAAAGTTAGAGTGTGCAATGCAGGCAGACGTGCTGCAAATATCGTTCCAATACTGTGAATAGACAAAAGTACAATAGCCACGTTTAGGATACAACTAGGTACACTGAGTGTTTGCTACTATAAATGGCTGAGTTTAAAAAAGTTAGAGTGTGCAATGCAGGCAGACGTGCTGCAAATATCGTTCCAATACTGTGAATAGACAAAAGTACAATAGCCACGTTTAGGATACAACTAGGTACACTGAGTGTTTGCTAGTATAATGGCTTAGTAACAATGAGTTGTAGTGTGCAATGCAGGCAGACGTGCTCTGCAAATGTCTTTGCACTAGTGGGACTATAGCAAAGTCCAATAGCCACGTTTAGGATGCCACTAGGTACACTGAGTGTTTGCTAGTAAAATTGCTTAGTTTAAAAAAGTTGGAGTGTGCAATGCAGGCAGATGTGCTCTGCTAATATCTTTGCACTAGTGGGACTATAGCAAAGTCCAATAGCCACGTATAGGATGCCACTAGGTACACTGAGTGTTTGCTAGTATAATGGCTTAGTTAAAATGAGTTTGAGTGTGCAATGCAGGCAGACGCGCTATGCAAATGTCTTTGCACTAGTGGGACTATAGCAAAGTCCAATAGCCACGTATAGGATGCCACTAGGTACACTGAGTGTTTGCTAGTATAATGGCTTGGTTTTAATGAGTTGGAGTGTGCAATGCAGGCAGACGCGCTCTGCAAATGTCTTTGCACTAGTGGGACTATAGCAAAGTCCAATAGCCACGTATAGGATGCCACTAGGTACACTGAGTGTTTGCTAGTATAATGGCTTGGTTAGAATGAGTTGTAGTGTGCAATGCAGGCAGATGTGCTCTGCTAATGTCTTTGCACTAGTGGGACTATAGCAAAGTCCAATAGCCACGTATAGGATGCCACTAGGTACACTGAGTGTTTGCTAGTATAATGGCTGAGTTTAAAAAAGTTAGAGTGTGCAATGCAGGCAGACGTGCTGCAAATATCGTTCCAATACTGTGAATAGACAAAAGTACAATAGCCACGTTTAGGATACAACTAGGTACACTGAGTGTTTGCTACTATAAATGGCTGAGTTTAAAAAAGTTTGAGTGTGCAATGCAGGCAGACGTGCTGCAAATAACGTTCCAATACTGTGAATTGACAAAAGTACAATAGCCACGTTTAGGATACAACTAGGTACACTGAGTGTTTGCTACTATAAATGGCTGAGTTTAAAAAAGTTAGAGTGTGCAATGCAGGCAGACGTGCTGCAAATATCGTTCCAATACTGTGAATAGACAAAAGTACAATAGCCACGTTTAGGATACAACTAGGTACACTGAGTGTTTGCTAGTATAATGGCTTAGTAACAATGAGTTGTAGTGTGCAATGCAGGCAGACGTGCTCTGCAAATGTCTTTGCACTAGTGGGACTATAGCAAAGTCCAATAGCCACGTTTAGGATGCCACTAGGTACACTGAGTGTTTGCTAGTAAAATTGCTTAGTTTAAAAAAGTTGGAGTGTGCAATGCAGGCAGATGTGCTCTGCTAATATCTTTGCACTAGTGGGACTATAGCAAAGTCCAATAGCCACGTATAGGATGCCACTAGGTACACTGAGTGTTTGCTAGTATAATGGCTTAGTTAAAATGAGTTTGAGTGTGCAATGCAGGCAGACGCGCTATGCAAATGTCTTTGCACTAGTGGGACTATAGCAAAGTCCAATAGCCACGTATAGGATGCCACTAGGTACACTGAGTGTTTGCTAGTATAATGGCTTGGTTTTAATGAGTTGGAGTGTGCAATGCAGGCAGACGCGCTCTGCAAATGTCTTTGCACTAGTGGGACTATAGCAAAGTCCAATAGCCACGTATAGGATGCCACTAGGTACACTGAGTGTTTGCTAGTATAATGGCTTGGTTAGAATGAGTTGTAGTGTGCAATGCAGGCAGATGTGCTCTGCTAATGTCTTTGCACTAGTGGGACTATAGCAAAGTCCAATAGCCACGTATAGGATGCCACTAGGTACACTGAGTGTTTGCTAGTATAATGGCTTAGTTAAAATGAGTTTGAGTGTGCAATGCAGGCAGACGCGCTATGCAAATGTCTTTGCACTAGTGGGACTATAGCAAAGTCCAATAGCCACGTATAGGATGCCACTAGGTACACTGAGTGTTTGCTAGTATAATGGCTTGGTTAGAATGAGTTGTAGTGTGCAATGCAGGCAGATGTGCTCTGCTAATGTCTTTGCACTAGTGGGACTATAGCAAAGTCCAATAGCCACGTATAGGATGCCACTAGGTACACTGAGTGTTTGCTAGTATAATGGCTTAGTTAAAATGAGTTTGAGTGTGCAATGCCGGCAGACGCGCTATGCAAATGTCTTTGCACTAGTGGGACTATAGCAAAGTCCAATAGCCACGTATAGGATGCCACTAGGTACACTGAGTGTTTGCTAGTATAATGGCTTGGTTTTAATGAGTTGGAGTGTGCAATGCAGGCAGACGCGCTCTGCAAATGTCTTTGCACTAGTGGGACTATAGCAAAGTCCAATAGCCACGTATAGGATGCCACTAGGTACACTGAGTGTTTGCTAGTATAATGGCTTGGTTAGAATGAGTTGTAGTGTGCAACGCAGGCAGACGCGCTCTGCAAATGTCTTTGCACTAGTGGGACTATAGCAAAGTCCAATAGCCACGTATAGGATGCCACTAGGTACACTGAGTGTTTGCTAGTATAATGGCTTGGTTAGAATGAGTTGTAGTGTGCAATGCAGGCAGACGCGCTCTGCAAATGTCTTTGCACTAGTGGGACTATAGCAAAGTCCAATAGCCACGTATAGGATGCCACTAGGTACACTGAGTGTTTGCTAGTATAATGGCTTAGTTATCAGTTGGAGTGTGCAGAGGACAAGAGGGTACAGTGGCAGGATTGTGGTGCTCTGGGTAGAGGAATGGAAGCCTGCCTTTCTATTCCCTCCTAATGGTGAAATGCAGGTAGGAAATCCCTGACCTGGGCTACACAGACGCTGTTGCTGTTTGCAGGACCTGTCACCTATGGCTCTCTGACCCTGCCGGTTGGAGCCCTTAAAAGGACTGCTATAAAGTGCTCTCCCTAAGCTGTCTAACGCTGTGTATGCAGCGCATACAGCTGTATCGGCTATAGGACTCAGGAAGACGGAGCTGCGACAGTGATGTCTGACACCAAAGACGCAGAAGGCAGATAATGGCGTCCGTGAAGAAAATGTCCGGTTTTATAATGCAGGGACATGTGACATGCAGATCCTATCACACATGCCGTTGCTTCTCTGGCTCAAAGTCCACTTAGCTGTGTGTGTGTCTGGGATTGGCTGACATGCTGGCCCGCCCCACAAGACGCGCGCGCTTAGGGAAGGAAGACAAGAAAAAAAAAAAAAAAAAATGGCGATCGCCATTATAGAAACAGCAGTGATCTGAAGGCGCTGTTCACTGCACACTATACACTGAAATGTGATAATAGTTTGA